>NC_051236.1:3270000-3417500 GCF_015220715.1 Pygocentrus nattereri | reverse complement strand
GTCGTCTCTGACTTTACATCTACAAGGTGGACCGACGAGGTAGGAGTGTCTAATAGAGTGGACAGTGAGTGGACACAGTGTTTAAAAACTCCAGCAGCACTGCTGTGTCTGATCCACTTATACCAGCACAACACACACTAACACACCACCACCACCACGTCAGTGTTACTGCAGTGCTGAGAATGACCCACCACCCAAATAGTACCTGCTCTGTGAGGGTCCATGGGGGTCCTGACCACTGAAGAACAGGGTAACAGAGTATCAGAGAAACAGATGGACTACAGTCTGTAACTGTAGAACTACAGAGTGCAGCTATACGGTCAGTGGAGCTGATAAAGTGGACAGTGAGCGTAGAAACAAGGAGGTGGTCATATTAGATTAACACCATAAGACTCGTGTAGGTTCTATATAAAATATATAAAATCTATATCTGTGTTGTAGTCATGGCGACCGCTGGTTCCTATCACCACCACTGTAAAGACCTCTGAACCATTTCACACCAAACCGCTCTGAATGACTTTGTCTTGATGCTAAACTTATGCAGAAACCTCAATAATCAGAGCAACTCCTCTTACAGAAGTGATGCTGTGGTAAAAAGGTGCAAAATGCAAATGAACCTCTAGCAAATGACTCCAGAGCTCATCCTGATTCACATCATGCAACAAACCTAAATAATGCATTTCACCATCTCACATCAAGTGTACCACGGTGTTCACGTATACTGCACGGCGCAGTGTGTAGCACTGTGATCACATTATATTAGTCCATCACATGGAGCAGCCCTACATGATACAAACCTCATTTCATATTAGCGAAATGAGCTCGTTCGTATGTACACAGAGGGAACCTAATCACCAGATCAGTGTTCATCCACTGAAAAAGCACGATCAATAAGCTCCAGTGTATTTACCTGTAATGTGGCATTGGTTTTCCTTTCGCTTTGCAGTTGATGAATATCTTGTTGTCTTCGTAACTCAGCGGGAACACGCTGTCGCTGGGCTCCTGGGTGAACACGGGGCCATGCTGAATAACCCTCTCTGCAAGAAAACATAACCAGCTACACATCAGGCACGGCGGCATAGCCAGAATTTCATTTTAGGAGGGCTTGGTTACAGGACAAGGGGGCCGACTAGAGAGCAGAGCTTTACTCAGGCCTGAAAATTGGGTCTGAACCTGAACACAGTCAAATAATTTCCACTATTATCTATCCCTCTATTACTGAGTGTAGAACCAAACTTCGGTAAAAAGTAATATATAGAAATATACAAATATATATATATATATATATATATATATATCGCTGTTGTCGGAACAAAACCTCGTATCTCCAATTTTTACATTTTTCAGTTTCTAACATAATTTGAAAATACCTGTTGTCCTTTACATTGTGTGTAAATTTCATGATGAATGGACCTAAAGGAGCAAAATTACTTGGACAAAACTCTGGTTCTATTGACTTACATTAAAAATACAGTAAGTTTTTTCCTTCTCCTGTAAAGTTACCATTTTGGAGATACGAGGTTTTCCTCCGACAACAGTGATATATTAATGTATGTGTTTATATATATATATATATTACACACACACACACACACACACGTTTTCTAAGCCACTTCTCCCTCAGGGTCGTGGGGGGTGGGGGGGCTGGAGCCTATCCCAGCTGTCATCAGGCGGAAGGCAGGATGCACCCCAGACAGGTCACCAGTCCAATATATATTACATCTAGTCGATATATATGAGACAACGTCGTATCTCCAAAACGGTTTACAGGAGAAGGAAAAAATTCATTTTATTTTCAATGTAAGTCAATGGAACCAGACGTCTTTCCAATGCATTTTGGGCTGTTTCTTTTAGTCCATTCTTCATGAAATTCACACACAATGTAAAGAACATCAGACGTTTTTAAATTAGCTCAAAAACTGAAAAACGACAAAAATGGAGATACGATGTTTTCTTCCGACTGCAGCGATTTATGTACTGAAAACTATGAATAAATGGAATGAAAGTTAAGAATATTCAGACTTTCATTTCCATGTTATACAGCAGTCCGTTCCGGCCACGCGAGCTGATTGGTCGAGAGTCATTCTAACTGTGCTCTTATTTCCCATTAACGTCACGGCTTTTTCACACTATCACTCCGCTGAGACGCCGTTACTAAGCAACGACTTTGACAGCTGTCGGAGACGCTCAAGCCATTTGAACGTAAAAAACTGTCCAAAACGGACACTCTTAAGACCACATTTGACCGCCAGCCAATTTGGTCTGACTCTGAGGATGAGGCGACACTAATTTCCCAAACTGTCAACTGCTCGTTAAGGAGCTCTAATTAGGAGGAAGGAACTGAACATTAAAACATATTAAACGCCACGGCCAGTTTATTCATTTCTTACTGTATTTATTTAACTGCTGTATTAAAGCAGAAGAACACCCGAGGAGGGAGTTATCACCAATAACACCACGGCTGTGATGATCTACGGCCACCAAATCACAGCCGGGATGTTATTTCACGATAACACACTCCCTCTCGGGTTCTACTGCCTAATTATCGTGTCATTCCATGAAGAGTTGTAAGAATTCCAAGAAAAACATACATAGATAAAAGAATGACAACTGATGTCAATGGAAAACACATTATCCTTTCTCTAATGAAGGTGATACTAATCACCTTTATTTTCAAATCCACATGTAATTTGACTGGGGTGCCCAGACGTGTTCATAGATAAGAGGTAAATAAGTAGCACAGATACACTGAGCTGATCAAAGGGAAACATTATTATTCTGAGTTCACATGTTGATGCTGAAAACAGGCGTTTTTGCGAGACTGTATAAACATTGCCATGGTGATAACGTCTGTTTGTATCTAAGGAGACGAGTCTGTCAGAATGCAATGCACGACATGATGACCTGACATTCTGTAATATCTTCACTGGCATCAACCTTCCCTCCAGGCCCCTGGTCAAGCAAACCAAACCACAGACAAGTATAAACACGTGTGCTTCACAATTTCTTAGCCATCATTCAGTTTGTTGGCGTATAAGTTCATTAGAACGCCGTCGTGTAAGGAGACGCCAGAGAGGAGCAGCTTTTATTTTCCTTCTCGCAAACTGTAGCTCCATATCTGCATGACGTCCTCCTTTTTGGCAGCCTCGCCACACACACACGGCACCGCAAATAGCTCTGTTGTTTTGGCTGACTGCTGCCAAGACACCAATCCACCTCTCTAATTACCCCATGTTGTGGTAATTACTCTGACGAAATGTATCATTTCTTAAATGGATAAACAAGATCGCGTAAAGAATTCGGCCCTGCCGTCGAAGTATCAGCCTCCGAGGCACCAGACGCCACTTTGACGTTCAATATTTGGTACAATATCTTGTACAGTAAGTGGGCTTTTAATCGATATTCAGCCACCTGTGAAAATGTGTAGGCGTCGCACGATGAATTCGCTGGTCTGACCCGTGGCTGAGCCGAGATTAGAAACACAAGCGTATTGACGCGCATTTGCAAATCCAATGTAATCCACGCACAACAGCCAGCGGTCCCGGCGCAGAAGTATGTAGATTCAATGTCGCTTCTGTGTCAATTTGCCCAATGGGAAAGGAGCAATTTCCTTCTGCTCATCCCTCCGTCGACTTTCTCTCCGTATGAATCACCTGCTCTTTCTCTACGGGCAGATGAACTTCTTTTTTACAGGTCCCTAACCTTGACAAGGACAAAGCGAAGTGCTCCCTCCCGCATCATCAGGCTAATGGAAATGGCCAGGCCTGCTTGCCTGGGGTGAGGGCCTCACGTCTCCTCGCTCGGCGGGAGGCGCCGGCACTTTTCCCCCCCTTCCCTTCCTTCCCCTTTTATATGTCCTTTAAATGAAGGGAATTAATGATCCATTCAGAGCGAGGCCGCTCATCGTGGGAAACACGCTTCTCTCGCACGTGATTGGACCGCAGGGAGGAAGTCTGCAGTCACCTCTTCTTCTAAATATGCCACAGACATGGAGTTAGATGCTGCAGAAGTGGATTAAGAGGGAGCCTCTTTAGAGGAAGAACCTCGACGGGCATCATAAGCCACTCTAACGTCACACAGCGCTGTCCTTAATTAATTGGACGGCGATACAGTTAAGAGGTAAGACTGGAGAGCATCATCACAAAGCAAAGAAGACCTCAACCCTGGTTCAAATACTTCTTCCACCAAAAAGTAGCTCCAGCAGGTAAACAACCGTTGTTGTTTCTTAGCAAATGGAAGGCCATGCAATGACAGGTAAGGTGAAAAAAAGCATGTTTTTCAAGCAATTAGACTGTCATTGGAACTAAGTTCTGTATAATTGTCATCATCATTGCTCTATGCTCTATATTTGGAATAAAGTCTATGAGGTCAAAGTACAGACTGACTGCTTTAATTAGAAGGTTAATACTGGGTAGACCATATAGACATTTCTATATACAGTCCTCCCATTTCTTAACATGTTATTGGTAAAATAGCTCCTTAGTTCATTTCCATCCAGCTGTGGGTCATCGCATCATTAGTTTATTCACCCATCAGGAGTGTGTTGCTCTCACAGCATGAGGATCGACACAGAAGTGTCATTGCCACTTCTGAACAGAGGCTCAAAAATCTGAGTACATCAATCCGAGACACGATCAAAACATCGGGTTTATCACAATGAACTCGTTGGTATAGTTTTAAGAAGCGGGAAAGCACCGAGCACAGCAAAACACCTGGAAGATGAATGAAAGAAGAATGACAGAAGAACAGTTTTAACCAGGTAAACAGCCAGTTAACAGATCAAGAGTCTGAGACCACCTTTCATTTATTTAACTGCAGTCAAAATGGCCATTAAGCACAATTGATTTTGTTTTGCAGGACACATTTCTGAGGAGTTTAGGTAAAACTTGCATAAGGAAGGAGAAAGACAACATTTTCCAAAAAATGGTTAAAAGCTACAGAGAAAACGGGGCTCCTAACGACCACCTGGAAGACCTGGTAGACCCCCAAACTGCCAGATAAACAGCACTGAAAGCTTTGATCTCTGAGAGAGAGGAGAAGATCAAGCTGCTTCAGATCTGAAAACATCCACAGGTGTTTCTGTCCATCCTTCCACTGTGAGAAGACCACTCAGCGCTGTGGGTCTGAAAGGACGTGTAGCTGAGCAAGAAGAACCTCACTGAGAAAAGGAGACGGACACATCAAACAAAGAAGCTGAACGATGGACTGACCACCCAGAGTCCAGACCTCAGCACCACTGAATGGGTTTGATTAGTTCAGAAAATCATCGACCAGCTTCTGAGACTGAGCTCCACATCAGGCACAGTGCCGTGGTCGATTTTAGGAGGGTCTGCTTACACTTGGCTAGCTAGACAGCATCATACCCTGGAGTAGAGCTTAAATCAGAGCTGGAACTTTGGACTGAACCCAAACGCAGCCCGAGAATTGTCTGTCCTGACCTTTCAGTGAGTCTCCTGTAAAGAACGGAAACTCTAATAAAGGAAAGAGTGGACAAACTAAATAATGAAAAATCCAATCTTAAGGGTAGTTGTAGAAGATCCTGTGTACTGTACACTTAAAAATGGTTCTTCAAGGGTCCTGTATAGAACCTTGACCACTCAAAGAACGCTTGGAATAAACGGTTCTTTGCACTGTGAAAGTGATCTTCAGATTGACGAAGAATGCTTCTGCTAATGGTTCTGCTATTGTCATGATGTCAAGCTTGTAACAATAGATGAACCTTGTTTTTCAAAAAGATGTAGACTTAAAAAAAATGGTTCTCCGAGGGTTCTTTAGTAAAGAAAATGACCAAAAATTCCATATAGAAACATTAACACTAAAAGAACCCTCTGCACGATTAAAGGTTCTTAGCATTGTGAAATGGTTCTTCAGATTGATGGAGAATGTGCTGTATTTGGTTCTGTATAGCACCTTTGGAAAAGGGTTCTATGTAACTTCAAAAGGGCACTTCTATAACTACGATCTCAAGCTATACAAAAGCATTTTTTTTACTAAAGAACCCTTGAAGAACCAACTTTGTACGAGTTTACATCAAAGACCACTATAGGAGTTTTTCCAGTTACGTACATAAGATGCCTGCACACTCTCAGAGATATAGGTACTTGACTGTCACTGGCTCTGTGCCCCTTGTATCACTGGGGTGGTCTCTTTGAGGGTACATCTCAGTGCTTTTAGTCAGGGAACACAACTGAACCATAATCCACTGAAATGATCTGCTCTAAGCTGTCCTGACTCCACACACCCTGCCTCGCCTCGCCTCCAGGCTTTTACTCTACTGCTCTGTTTTAAAACATTCGGTTATGAAAAGGAACAAATACCAACTTTTCACCTGGAGGAACTGATTTAAGCTCCACAAATCAGACCTTAAACCCACTGCTGGAGCTCTGAGGGAACGTTTACACTGTTTGTACCTCGAGAAATGTACCTGCACAGAACCTTCTGGGTAAAAGTGTTCTGGACAGAAGAGATGAAGACCGACCTGTGAGATAATGAAGGCAGAGTGGAAGGAAAAGAACCTGTTCACGAATCAAATCTCATGAAACATGACGAGTGACACGCAACACATACGGCTGCCTGTGGAACAGGTTCGCTCGTCTACTGCCGAAGTCACTGTCGATAGCAGCATCAAGATCAATCCTGAAATGAACTGAAGCATCTTAACTGCCAAACAGATCCTCCACAGGCAGCCGATGATGCCTTTACTCTGCAGCACGAGGACACCAAGCGTGCTGCCAAAGGGAAAATATGCTTGACTGACCAAGTCAATCACCTGAGCTGAACTCACTTCGGCAAAGACTGAGCTGCGTCGCCGGCTGGTCAGGGAGGACATCCAGCATCAGGTGATGTCTGATGTGATAGTGGATTACACAGAGCTAATAAATGGATGCATCATCAACTGCAGGGAAGGAAAAAAACAGCAAAAAAGGAGAAATATTCTAACTATAATTCTAAATATGCCTCAGAAAGGCAGTTAGATGCTACAGAGGTGAATCAGTAAGTAAGCCACTCTAATGTCATGCAGAACTGTCCTTATGTAGTTACGTATTTACATATGAGAGCGAGTGTGAATATAGTATTGTGATCCATGCTGTGTAACACATAACCTCAAATTTTGTGCAGTCGCCTCACAGCAAGAAGGGCCTGGGCTCGATTCCCCGGCTGGGCGATCAGGGTCCTGTCTGTGTGGGGTTTGCCTGCTCCCCCCTGTGTCTGTGTGCGTCCCCTCTGAGCGCTGTAGTTTCTACACACTGTCCAAAGACATGCAGTCAGGTGAACTGGTGATGCTACATTGCCCCTAGGGATGAATGTGTATGTCTGCCTCTCTGCCCTGTGATGGACTGGCGACCTGTCCAGGGTGTTTCCTGCCTTCTGCCCAACGACTGCTGGGATCGGCTCCAGCACCCCCTGCGACCCAGAAGGATAACTGGCTTAGATAATGTGCAACTTTCCCCTACAATCATACACACAGAGCAGCCCACCCTGGAAAACTAGGCTTGGGTATAATTGGCAGGATAATGCTGATGATGATCACTTCCAAATTGTACTGCGGAAACCAGTAAAAGAAGAGAACCAAAAGCTTGGTGTTTAATCTTTACCCTGTTATCAACAAGTGAACCAAGCGAGGGCGCCCCCTGCTGGACGTTTGTAAGCAAAAAGTGGTCAACTTCGTCATGCCTTCTTCACGAGGCCTTCAAACACCAAAGCAGACCTGAGTTATTAGCCTGTATATTTTCTTCATTTTCGCTTGATGAGATGATACTAGCATCGCGAATGGTTAACTAAGTACTCGAGTAATTATACATATCTATAATCACAATTACTCAATTATATTTGATTAGTCGGGGAAAAACGATGAAGATTTAATCGTAATTTGCATGTTAATCTCCCAGGTTTCAACTTATCCTACTTTTAAGAAACAGACCCACATGGGCAAACTTTCCATGCCTTTTATCCCATAACTGGGGATTAAGCCTAGGTTCTGGACTAGATTTTCCTTTCAATGAAGAGCATCCATTCAGACGGCTGTGTAGTCCAAGGCCTGTCTAGAAAACTCACCCACAGCAGTTTTATATTCGAGGTCTTTTTTTCCAAGTTCAGCTTTTCTTAAAGTACAGATGAATGTCTGAACGGTCATGCATGTTTTTATTCTTCGGTTAAGTCCATTTTCATTGTTTGGCCTTTTTTGTGATTTACGGAACCCCACTGGTGACAACATGTATAAATAAAAATAAGGTGTAGCCACGACTTAGTAAGGTGTGGGAACGAGATAATTAAGTCATGGCCACGCCTTATTAACGTGTGGGAACAAGATCCTAATGCGTGGCCACGACTTAGTAAGCCATGATCTCGTTCCCACACCTTACTGAGTCATGGTCACCACTTAATCATCTCATTCGCACACCTTATTTTGTTGTGGCCATGCATTAGGATCTCGTTCCCATGCATTAATAAGGCGTGGCCATGCCTTATTTTTATTGATACAGGATGTCATCAGCGGGACTCTGTAGTGATTGTTCATTTAACCATCAAAATAATTGAATTGAATTGAAAGATTGAATAGAGCACTAACACAGGAGGACTAATAGTGACCGCTGAGCACTAAACATGTATCCAGTTACTTGTAAAGTGGAGGGTTTATATAAAAAGTACAGAAGGCAAATACAAACACATTCAAGCTGACATTTTCTTTTCGTAGTCACTGTTTAAACTAAAAGCTGCTGATGGACGGAGCCGAAACCAAAACGAAATCTGTCCAATTAGCTTCAAACTGCATTTTATGTAAGTGACTACGATGTCAGTGAGCAGTAAGCATGTAATCCAGGCCTGCAGACATTTAATGAAGCATCATCAATATCTATTTTATTCCCCGAGCTGTCTGATTCACTGTCAGGCAGACAATGAGAGAAAATCTGTACACAGTCAGTTCAATCACTTAGCAATCAGCTGACTACTCAGTTGTTCTGTCTGCGCTCATATACAACGCATAATTTAGTACCTTGAAGCTGGAGTGAGTACATTCTTACAGCTGTTTTACATGTAAATTAACCACTGTCACCCTAATCAATTTATATCTCTGTATAAAAAAGATCTAATCCTGTTAGATTAAAATCAATGTCTGAACGAAAAATGGTCATTTAAAAATCTTTTCATATGAAATAGTTTAAATAGTTTTATTAAGTAGCATCTTTTCTGTGCATTATTCAATTAATGAAGCAGAATTTAATGATCTATTTGAGGGAGAGGGAACTCATAACTCTCAGGCTGAAATGGAACAACGTCTTGAATCAGTTATAATCAGGGTTTAACTGTAAACCACTGAATAAAAACTTAAACCAAGGGTTCATTTACAAAGCAGGAATTCTTCCTTATCCAGTTCATTTTAACTTTAGGCTTTGATCAATCTACACTATATTACCAAAAGTATTCACTCATCCATCCAAATCAGGTGTTCCAGTCACTTCCATGGCCACAGGTGTGTAAAGCCGAGCCCCTAGGCCTGCAGACTGCTTCTACAGACATTAGTGAAAGAATGGGTCGCTCTCAGGAGCTCAGAGAATTCCAGCGCGGTGCCGTGATCGGACGCCACCTGTGCAGCAAGTCCAGTCGTGAAATTTCCTCACTACTAAATATTCCACAGTCAACTGTCAGTGGGATTATAACAAAGTGGAAGCGATTGGGAATGACAGCAGCTCAGCCACGAAGTGGTCGGCCACGTAAAATGACAGAGCGGTCAGCGGATGCTGAGGGGCATAGTGCGCAGAGGTCACCGACTTTCTGCAGAGTCAATCACTACAGACCTCCAAACTTCATGTGGCCTTCAGATCAGCTCAAGAACAGCGTAGAGAGAATCATGGAATGGGTTTCCATGGCCGAGCAGCTGCATCCAAGCCTTACATCACCAAGCGCAATGCAAAGCGTGGAATGCAGTGGAGTAAAGCGCCGCCACTGGACTCTAGAGCAGTGGAGACGTGTTCTCTGGAGTGACCAATCACGCTTCTCCGTCTGGAAATCCGATGGACGAGTCTGGGTTTGGTGGTTGCCAGGAGACGATGCTTGTCTGACTGCATTGTGCCGAGTGTAAAGTTTGGTGGAGGGGGGATTATGGTGTAGGGATGTTTTTTTAGGAATTGGGCTCGGCCCCTTAGTTCCAGTGAAAGGAACTCTTAATGCTATTCGACATTTTGATACTCCCAACTTTGTGGGAACAGTTTAGGGACGGCCCCTTCCTGTTCCAACATGATGTAAAAATGAGTCGCAGACGCATGCAGATCGGAAATCAGCGTGGTATATTAAATATATATTAAAAACAATAGAGCAAAACAAAATCATAATCCCAGTCCAAGCTAAGGTCAAAAAGGTATATATCCACAACGACAAAAACTGAGGTATCTAAAACGGGCGAGGCAAAAAACAAAAGTCAACAGAGCAATACGAAAGTCCAAACACGAGAAAACGAACAGTACAAAGGAAACGCTCGGTAAGGTTCAATGAAACAATACTTCGCATTGTAGCAGTGCCTAGTCTGGGCTTAAATAGCCCAACCTTAGAGTCCCTTCTAATTAAATGCAGGTGGAAGTCTTTAGTAATCCGGAGACTTGGATCTCTGCCAAGAGTGGGGTGGGGAGTATGAAGTCACGTGAGACTCTGGGAATTGGAGTCCCTGTCTTGCGAGGCTGGATCCGAGTGCGTGACACATGACTGAGCACCGGTGCACAAAGCAGGTCCATAAAAACGTGGATGAGCCAGTTTGGTGTGGAAGAACTTGACTGGCCTGCACAGAGTCCTGACCTCAACCTGATAGAACACCTTTGGGATGAATTAGAGTGGAGACTGTGAGCCAGGCCTTCTCGTCCAACATCAGTGTCTGACCCGACAAATGTGCTTCTGGAAGAACGGTCAAAAATTCCCATGAACACACTCCTAACCCTTGTGGAAAGCCTTCCCAGAAGAGCTGAAGCTGTTGTAGCTGCAAAGGGTGGGCCGACATCATATTAAACCCTATGGATTAAGAATGGGACGTCACTCAAATTCATATGAGTGTGAAGGCAGACGACCGAATACTTTTGGCAGTATAGTGTACACCTGGATTTTCTGTCTACATCACCAGAGCAACTGCAGGTCTAACTAGTTCCAGGACTGGTTAAGTTTGGGATTTTACATCAAAAACAGCACTTGGGCCAAACAAAGCTTCTTCTTCTTCTTCTTTCGGCTGCTCCCTTTAGGGGTCGCCACAGCGGATCATCTGCCTCCATCTTGCCCTATCCACAGCCTCCTCTACTTTCACACCAACCATCTCCCTGTCCACCTTCACTACATCCATAAACCTTCTCTGAGGTCTACCTCTTCTCCTTCTACCCGGCAGCTCCATCTCCAACATTCTTTGCCCAATAGATCCACTATTCCTCCTCAACACATGTCCAAACCATCTCAACCTGGCCTCTCTGGCTTTATCTCCAAACTGCTCCATCTTCACCGTCCCTCTGATCTGCTCATTTCTAATCTTGTCCATCCTTGTCACTCCCAACGAAAATCTCAGCATCTTCATCTCCGCCACCTCCAGCTCAGCCTCCTTGGGCCAAACAAAGCTGAGCTTCTGAAAAGCTTTTCAGAAGGGGACAGCCTTCTGATGGTGGTGGACCCCATCTGCTGCACGATACTGACATTAAATGGGATGTTCAACAAAGCTGTCGGATATTATGATGACAATATGAGAAGCGATAAGTTACTTTTAAAATAATGTGTACATACATCGGAAACTGGAAGCACATTTTTTGTGCACTGAAAGGCCGTGAAACAGTCAACATTACCTAAACAGCCTTTTCTATGGAGGCTAGAGCAAATCTCCTCTGTACTCAGGCTGCTTCCGATGTACTTCCTATTGTACTTATGAATGCAGCTATTACCCTGTTGGCAGGTTCCTTTCATCTGTGGCTTAATTCATTTGGATTGTGGACACAGTCTCTTTATGTGAATTCATGCCCCTTAATTTATGACCCGTTTTGAGTGAGCCAGACAACATTTAGCTCTTTCTTCAAGAAAAGTGGCAACACTGTGTCATTGTCAAGCTTAACTGCACAAATATAAAGTATTTACTCTAACATAAAGTGGGAGATTAACAAGGTACAGGAAACTGATTTGGTGAAGTTTTAAAATAATCCCCACAATGTCTTTGGCCCAATCCCATTTTACCTCTTTACCACTTAACCCTACCCCTCCGTTCTGGGTGTTCATGTCTAGGGGTAGGTTGTCCTGACTCTTGTTGAGATGGAGGGGTAGGGTGAAGTGTTGGGGCTACATCACCCTCCAAACGGAGGTTTTTCAGAGACTCCAATTAGAGTGTAATGAGAAAAAAAGAAAAACCAGCAAGACGGCTGAACAAGACACCAAAATAACCCAGAAATGTGAGAATTTTCTATGTAAAAATGTAAGATAACCACTGAATTATCTCTGTTTAATGTCATTTAAATGTATTGTGGTCCTTTTCTTCATAACAAGCATAAAAAATGCTCACAGTACGCTAATGTCTCAGTAGTTAGGCAGCTCAATCTCAGACAGGAAGCTAAGAAATATCTGAGCTCAGCTTCATATGACTGAAGAATTGGGGGGGGGGGATAATAAATAATTGCCCCCCTCTAAATGTAACTAAAGCCCAGCAGTGAGGAGCTGAACTTTCCCCTCCTCTGCTGTCCCTGCAGACGGGCAGGGTCGCCTACAGAGCGGCGCTAGTAGCTGATAATGAAGTGATGCTCTTTTATTAGAGGGAAGATCTCAACCACTGCCCTGTAGCTCAGTTCTAAGGGTGACACTCGAAAACAAGAGGCAGACAAGATATTACATTGATTGGTGATGAATACACTGGCTGATATCTAAGACACTGTTTTATGACAGTTTTGAGAAGATTTTGGTCTTCAATGTATTTTTAAAGCATCCAGTCATGGTGGAGGGATACATGCAGGGTGCTGTCCGGCAAAATAGTCCCCAGCGCAAACGATTTTACCATCATCAAAACTCAGGAGACGTGGAGGTTCACTGCTGGTTTTGATAGCAAATAAAATGTCTATATTTGTGCGACCCCTGGTTGTGAATGACTTTCTCTACATCTCAATGATTGAATTAAGCAGAAATGTTGACAATCAAAGGAATTTCTCTTGAGAACCGCTGCTGTTTACATAGAGAGGTAGGCAAGTCCATCACAGTCACCAATCAAAACTAAGCGTTTTAGTAACAGTTGCAACATCCATCCATCCATTTTCCAAGCCGCTTCTCCTTCAGGGTTGCGGGGGGGTGCTGGAGCCTATCCCAGCAGTCTTCGGGCGGAAGGCAGGATACACCCTGGACAGGTCGCCAGTCCATCGCAGGGCAGACAGACAGACACTCACACCCAGGGGCAATTCAGCACGTCCAATTGGCCTGCCTGCATGTCTTTGGAAGGAAACTGGAGAACCCGGAGGAAACCCACGCAGACACGGGGAGAACATCCCGGGGAATCGAACCCAGGCCCTCCTTGCTGTGAGGCGACAGCGCTACCCACCACGCCACCGTGCCGCCTCAGTTGCAACACAACAACTGAAATAAAACCTAAATTACATGGTGAAAAAAACACGTCAAATATAAAGCAGTTCAAATAATTGACATGTTTACATTAGACTGCATGTTATGATTAATAATACTTTTTTTTCCTTTTTTTTTTTAACTATCCAACTTTTCAATCCCTGTTTTCTGCATTGGCTCGGCTACATTGTCAATGAGAGTTCCCCTTAATGTACTCCGAGTTTAAATCAAGGCTGATTGATTGATTGAAATCCTTAATTAGCTCTAAAGTCTTAAGCTTAATCGAATCCGTGTTGGTGCAGCCCACTCTCACTCATGTCCACTTAAGTCCACACCAGTGTCAGCCCTGCGCCAGAAAGAGTTAAAACATGGTAAACGTAGCTTTAACTTCAAAAGAAACGCGTCGAGGCGCTTCAGGACTGGATGCGGCTTTCATTAAGCGTTGATGATGTCAGTCCTGAATGTCGGGCAGGTTAGAGCCCCGAGGCTGTGCGTTCAGCAGCCTTGCTTTCCATAGTTACATCATGAGGACCAATGCAGGCCATGGGTTTCATGTTCACCAAACAATCAATCAGAATGCCAAGCTGTGCAATCAAACAAAAGCACCTGTGGCTTGAATGCAAATGCTTCTTGGAGCTGGCACAGCTACTGTGGCGTGACAACTACAATAACTGGAGCACTGGCATTGAGGGGAGTACATCTGTAAGCTTAAATAGGGCACCTGTCGCTTCCAGATTGCACGTCCCTTACAGCATGAAAGAATGTGCCGAGAGTTCTACAACAACTCCGCTGAAGAACAAGGCCTCTTTATAGAAACAAATACTCTCAGGGTGCCAAGGCTCAGGTGCGGGCGGCCTGCTGATCACGGCTGGATGCGCAGTACAGTGAAGCAGTGAGGTAATATTCAGACAGGACTCGTTTTCCGGGGAAGCAGAGCAATGTGACTTTACCACAGGACGTCTGCGATGTTTATGACCGCTTGACGTCATGCCAAAAAGATCCATATGCAACACGTTCCGCTGCTCAGAAGCAGAAAACGTCCGAATGTTTTATTTTATCATAATTTACTTTAATCGTCTGCCTAGCCGTCTTTCAGTGGGTCATTAACATTGTCATTAGTTTGAGAGTTTACAGCCAACAGTTGGCATTGCTACATAAAATTCGGCTTGCTTTAATGTTTTTAGTCGCGCACGTGAGCCAGAACAGGGCCTATCGGCTTGATCTGGGTCTCGGAGAACACAAGAAAGCACTTGTTTGAGTGCGCCCGTATGTCACTTCCACATAATGTGATAGAATATGACAGATTTACTATAACCTGGGGTTATTTCTACATTTCTTTAATGTGGGATTAATGTAGCCTAAGCTTATTTCTAGGATTAGTTTACTAGCACAACCCTAAAATAATATGGTTTGAATTAGAGCACTAGATTAATATAACATGGGGTTATTATTATAGCTCCTTTTACAGGGTAAGATTAATATCATATGGTTTTATTTTTAGTACGAGAATATTATTACCTGGGGTTAATTCCATGTTATTTTACAGTACCAGATTAATATAATACGGTTTGATTTATAGCACCCAGAAGGAGAAGCGGCTTAGAAGGTGTGTGTGTGTGTATGTGTGTGTTTTATAGCTCTGGATTAATATAATGTGGGGTTATTTATACAGTTAATTTTACATCAGCTTAATATAATATGCATTGATTTATAGCACAAGATTAATATAAACTGGGATTATTTCTATGGCTCATTTTTACAGCATCTTCTTCTTCTTACTGGCTGCTCCCTTTAGGGGTCACCACAGCGGATCATCTGCCTCCATCTTGCCCTATCCACTGCCTCCTCTACTTTCACACCAACCATCTCCATGTCCACCTTCACTACATCCATAAACCTTCTCTGAGGTCTACCTCTTCTCCTTCTACCCGGCAGCTCCATCTCCAACATTCTTCGCCCAATATATCCACTATTCCTCCTCAACACATGTCCACACCATCTCAACCTGGCCTCTCTGGCTTTATCTCCAAACTGCTCCACCTTCACCGTCCCTCTGATCTGCTCATTTCTAATCTTGTCCATCCTTGTCACTCCCAACGAAAATCTCAGCATCTTCATCTCCGCCACCTCCAGCTCAGCCTCCTGTCTTTTAGACAGAGCCACAGTCTCCAAACCAAACATCATAGCAGGACGCACTGCTGTCTTGTAGACCTTCCCTTTCACTCTTGCTGCTCTCCTTCTGTCACACATCAGCCCTGACACCCGTCTCCACCCACTCCATCCTGCCTGCACCCTCTTCCTCACCTCTTTTCTACACTGTCCATTGCTCTGGATGGTTGACCCAAGATATTTGAAGTCATCCACCTTTACGACCTCTACTCCTTGCATCTTCACCTTCCCATCTGCCTCCCTCTCATTCACACACATGTATTCCATCTTGTCTCTACTGACCTTCATTCCTCTCCTCTCCAGTGCAAACCTCCACCTCTCCAGATTCTCTTCCACCTGCTCTCTACTCTCACCACAGATTACAATGTCATCTGCAAACATCGTGGTCCATGGAGCCTCCTTCCTGACCTCATCTGTCAACCTTTCCATCACCATTGCAAACAAGAAGGGGCTCAAAGCTGATCCCTGATGTAACCCCACCTTCACCTTGAAACCATTTGTCACTCCAACTGCACACCTCACCACTGTCTCACTATCCTCATACATGTCCTGCACCACCCTAACATACTTTTCAGCTACACCTGACTTTCTCATACAGTACCACAGTTCCTGTCTGATGAAACCAAACTGCTGCTCACTGATCTGAACCTCTCGCCTTAGCCTTGCTTCAACAACTCTTTCCCATACCTTCATGGTGTGGCTCATCAACTTTATACCTCTGTAGTTACTGCAGCTCTGCACATCACCCTTGTTCTTAAAAATGGGGACCAGTGCACTGCTTCTCCACTCATCAGGCATCCTCTCACTCTCCAGGAGTTTGTTAAACAACCTGGTTAAAAAGTCCACAGCCTTCTCTCCTAAACATCTCCATACCTCCACAGGTATGTCATCTGGACCAACTGCCTTTCCATTCTTCATCCTTTTTAAAGCTGCCCTCACTTCCACCTTACTAATTCTCTGCCCTTCCTGATCCACTATCTCTCCTCCCGCTGTCCTCCTCTCTCTCTCGTTTTCCTCATTTATTAGTTCTTCAAAGTTCTCCTTCCATCTACTCAACACTCTCTGTTCACTCACTAGAACATTTCCCTCTCTATCCTTTATCAGCCTAACCTGCTGTACATCCTTTCCAGCTCTATCTCTCTGTTTAGCCAAACGATACAAGTCCTTTACTCCTTCGTTTTTACAGCATGGGATTAATATAATATGGTTTGATTTATATCATGAGATTCATATGAACTGGGATTATTTCTATGGCTCATTTTTGCAGCATGGGATTAATATAATATGGTTTGATTTATAGCACAAGATTAATATAATGTGGGGTAATTTATATGGTTAATTTTATAGTAGATTAATATAATCTGGTTTGCTTTATAGCATGAACTTATTATTACGTGAGGTTCTATAGCGATGCCTCCTTTTATTGTACATGATTAATATCACAAGATTTATTTACAGCACTGAATTAATATAACCTGGGGTTATTTCTAGGATTTGCTTTACAGGGCAGGATTAATATAATACAGTTTGTTATATAGCATGAGTTTAGGGTAATATGGTTCATATTTCACAATATGAATATAATCTGAGATTATCTGTACAGCTCATATTATGGCATGTGATTAATATAAACTGGGGTTATTTCTAAAATTATAACTCAGGGTTGTTTCTGTGGCTTGCTTTATGGAAGATAATAGCCACTGGAATCTCCACTGATGCACAGCCTGTTAAAAATGACTACGATGCTGCATGTCTAACTTGCTCCAGGACAATTTATGTTCAAGATTGCAGCTTGTAAACATCTGCTGGCCAGTCAAGACCAAGCCCTTCACATTTATTTAAAAGTGAATAAATAACGATAGATTTACATTTGACCTACATTCCACATCCACAAGGTTGATTTTGCCCTTCCAACTTGTTTCGCTGTCTAACAATGACAAAAATGGCAAAAACGTAAAGGCCTTGGTTTTCCTGCATCTCTTAGACTTACAAACGCAAATGTGGTGGGAACCTAAAGTCTCTGTGAGTGATTCATATAAAAATACACCATGCGTCTGTTATCACTGGCAATCACTGGGATATCTGGGGGTTGAGAGATTCACACTTGTGCTGTGAATAATCGGATACAGGCATTTAGATATTATTCTTCTGTTTAACAGATCATTTACAGGATTGCCCACCTTGTTCAATTGGGCAGGAACTGTTTTCCGAATGGCCTCAATTATACTAGACTATTCCGACTGAGGTGTTTAAATGGACGTTTTCTATTCTGATTGAGCCATCAGTCAGATTATTAACAGATTATTAGGCTGCATGTAAACGTGGCCAGTTCATTTTCTTATTACACACTGAGGCCATGTTTATATGGATGTTCTTGAAACCTGAGTTCTACTCAATTCATGAAACCAGGTGATCAGTCTGTGAGCAGCAGGGAAATCCTTTGCACATCAAAGGTTTATGTAATTCCAACCTACGTCTGCTCCGCTACCCGCTACGTATGAATCAATGACGCACATTAAAATAGGTTTCGAGGAAACACTCCACGAAGGTGTAATAAAAAAAGGCAGAGCGGCCTGCTGGGGCAACCCTAGTAGCGCATCCCCACCACGCATCCCTTTGAAGAGGAACAGAGATGCAGATGAGACGGAGCTGAATGAAATGCCCTGAAGTGGGAGCTATGCAGATCAGGTGAGGTATCAAAGGCTACTCAGGGGATAGCGTACCTGCCAGGTAGCACTTGAGTGACAGTAGGATTAAGAGTTCCCATGGCAACAACATCTTCGTCTTCCAAGGTCACAATTTCAGCTTTATTCCCATCCAAGTGCCGGAACGAGAGACGTTCTGCTGGAGTTCCTGCGTAGAAGTCGGCTTTTGGTAACTCTAGAAGAGCAGAGAGAGAGAGAGAGAGAGAGAGAGAGAGAGAGAGAGAGAGAGAGAGAGATATGAGAGAGAGCTGGTGCAACACTACATGCACAGAAACCGTGCTCGAAATCTGGCAGCATAGTTGGAACTTGAGGAAAATCAGTAGGACATTAATAATTCATTCGCCAAAATAAGCGGAGGAAGGATCTCATGCCTGCAGGCTCACAGCTGATCCACTGCAGCCGATATTTAGTGTACACACACTGCTACGATATTCTCCCGAGAGAGAGTCAGAGAGTCGGGGGGAGGGGTGGGGGGGGGTGGGGGTGTGATGGAGGTAGAGGAGAGAGGGCGCAAAGAAACCTGCAATGCCTAGATCTGAACACACGAGCCGCTGCCAAAGGCAATGTTTGGATTGTGCTAAAAGTATTGGTTCTACACGCTTAGACTGTAAAATAGCTACGATAGGTGTGATACGCCTGAGAACCTGTATTTAATTTCAAGCGTGTATCTCCAAACAGGATTACGATTCAGCGCAGGAGCAAAGCTCATTGAAATGGCAGAATGCATACACACACGTCTTCGGCACCCAAGCACATTGTTTGAAACAATTGTTCAGCCTGGCAGTGAGTGTGTTTGTGCCTGTAAAGACACCCTAGATCACAGGAATAACCACACAAACATAAACACAATAAAAAAAATAACAATTTTCCATTATTTAAATGTAGGCGACATTGTGTGAGCAGGTCAGGACATTGGACATTGGACATCGTGAGTCCAGGTTTATTATCGAAGCCCCGAGCCATCAAATAGATTTGTCATTTCCATGAGCAGCACACTTGATTTAACATAATGAAGTATTGATTAGCCCAACCAGGTATTGGATGATAACTTGGTAATGACAAGTAATACTGGGCTGCCACAGTGAGAGCTTTGGAAATGCTCATTAGTGCTTTTCTGAGCAAATGAATGCTTAGTTCTGACAATCTTTTCGGTGGGGACCGTTTTGGGACAATTTTAGCCCATTTTGAGCAGAACTTACTTAAAACATTAGTCAGTACATGACAAGTAAAAAGCTGTACATGCATAAAATCGTTTTTTTATTAAATATTAATGTTTTTCCTTCTCCTGAAAAGGTACGATTTTGGAGATATGAGGTTTTGATCCAACAGCAGCGATATAAACACCACAGCCAACCACCCACCCACCCACCCACAGCCAACCACCCACCCACAGCCAACCACCCACCCACCGCCACCCACCCACAGCCACCCACCGCCACCCACCCACAGCCACCCACCCACCCTACCACCCACAGCCACCCACCCACCCTCCCACCAACAGCCACCCACAGCCATGTATATATATATATACATATACACACATATACATATAGTTGCAACTTGTTCCCACATATGAGCAAACTACACCTAGTTCTACAGTCCTGCTATAGAATACAACTGGCGGGTCACAGAACTGCTGGTCTGTTTATTTCTGTCTTTCCTCCAATAATCGTAACAAATTTCTGAAGTGTGATTCCAGTTTTCAAATACTGGCACCTCACTCTGCACTGAGAGCGCTGAGGGCAGTCCGCCCACCTCCAAGGAATCCAGTGCACTTCAAAGCACATCAGAGCCGCCACACTTTAGCCACTTTAATTTACGGCTGGCGTCACTGCTGTTCTCACGTTTACAAATGAAGGCCTGCATAGAAAATGAGTCTGATAAATAAATGCGCCCGTAGCACTTTCAGCACTTTCAGAGCTGCTGATTTGAAGGTAATACATTAGAGTGTTACACAGTAATGCAACCTCTATTTGTCATGTTGGAGGCACGCTGACATCCCAGGTTCTTTTATTTGATGGCAGAATCACTGCTGTGTGCTCACCCACAAATCTGGGTTACACAAACACTCACAAGGCTTAACTTTGCTCGGTGTGACAAAAATGTTCCCTCAGCAAGGCTGTTTCACTCAGACATGTCTGCTTTCACATGTACTTATAACAGAACTTCAGCTGGAAATAATACTATTTGTTGCTCACCACTATTTTTCCCGCTTCTGAAGAAATGACTGTCTCCTCCTGTTCTGAATGAACTGGAGAAGAGAAGGAGGGATATTAAGGCCCAATCCCATTTCACCCCTCGCCCCTACCACTGAGCCCTTAGCCCTCTGTTTTGCGCGTTCACATTTAGGGGGTGGGGTGTCCTGATTCTTGAGATAGAGGGGTGGGGGGGGGGTGGGGGGGGTTTGGGCTACATGACCCTCCAAACAGAGGGTTTTTCAGAGACTCCAAAACAGAGAGATATGAGAAAAAAAGACAAACCAGCAAGATGGAGCACACGAGATCAAAGGGAAAAAATATGGTAAGTTTTTTTCCCTGCATTTTTTCAAGCACCCCCTCGTCCATAGGAGAAGGCAAACTAGCTAGTGGCCCCCAGTTAATTAGAATCTGAGACCCCTGCTCCAAAGACTACAATTACAGCAAAAGATAAATGGTATTACAGTAATGTTGAGTCATTGTAATTCAAGGTGACTGGATGTCTTGAAGGAATACATCTTCCCACTCATCTGATAAGTGTTTTCAATTCAAATGAGTGGTGAGAACACTACCGGGGAGAGTTCCCACCACTCATTTAAACCGATAAGGCTCTTCAGTTGAGGTTGAAATGTCGTCAAGATTATCCCTCATTCATTCTGACAAACTACTAGACTGTTTATTGCCCTGGAAGACTGGAATCCTTCACCGTCAAAGCGCTGTAACATCAACAGAAACGTGTTACCAGTCCGTCAAAACTTCTGCTTAATTAAACAGATACTATATAAACAAACTCATTCAAAGTGGTTAACTGTGATTACAGGGAAACTTAGAGAGTCAGAATTGTTCACAGTGGTGGTCAGGGCCGGCCCTTCCATTAGGCGATATAGGCAAATGCTAGGGGCGCCGTCTGTCCAGGGGGGGGCGCTTGCGTGCATGTTATTTATTTATTTTTACAAATGAACAATTAATAAATATGAAAACAAGCAAACTCCACATAATCATCATAACTTCATTATTTAATAATATTAGTCAAATTAATAATTATTATAATAACAACACACAACATCTATCACCTGCACCACCCCACCCCCCCCACCCCCGCCCAGAAAGGCAGAAGTCCTCTGGTGCCCAGGGCAGAAACAGGAGAAAAGACCCCCCCCATTTTCACTAAATAAGCAGGTCTTAATCCTCGTTGATTAGAGACTCTACAATAAGCAGAAAGTTGCTCTCTGCACTACTTTAGGTAAAATAGTTTTAAAATATTTTTTGTGCAACACCTTTAGATTTATTCATTGTTATACGGTTATATTCATAATTCACTTCCTTTTTATTTGTTTCTTTAATACTGATTTTACTGTTTTACTGTTGTTTTCGTTCTAAAATAAAAAAACCCTCAAAAACATAAAGCTTTGCCGCGTCTGTGTGAGTGTATAAACCCGGTGATTGATGATGCAGGGGGCACCAACCAAAATCTCGCCTAGGGCACCACATTGGTCAGGGCCGGCTCTGGTGGTGGTGATAGGAACCAGACGTCCACCACTAAAAGAAATGGTTATGAAAACACTGCCTGATGTCTGAGATTTTTGGCCTAAAACTAATCAGTTTTTGACATAATTTGAAAATGCCCAAATTGAAATGACCAGCAGAAATGGCCCAAAATATCTTGGAGAAAAAGCAGTAAATGATCTTTTTGGAGATGAAGTTTTGTTCTGACTATATATTAATATTAATCAAGGGGTAATGGTGACTAAAGAAGATTTTAAGGTTTTACCATCATCAACATTCCATATAAAACTCAGAAGGCACGTGTGGACTCACTGGTGGTTTTGGACAGTAAATAAAATCATTTTTTGTGTTGTTGTCATGGTGACCCCTGGTTCCACCACCACCACTAGTCTTTTCACACAGTCAGTTCACAAAAATCACTTTGTTTATAACTCAGAGACTGAATTATGCAGACATTTTGAAAAAATGATGGAATTCTGTCGAAAGTGAACATCTTAACCTCTTATTCTTGTAACGTTTGGGAGCGATGAGGAGGCGGATGCATGTGTGAAGACGAGCGAGATTTATTATGGGTAAATCCATACTCAAGACGGTCCAGGGTCAGGGAGCCAACACGGAGAAAAGGAGGGACAGACGTAACGCAAACGCACACAGGGAAAATAAACAAACACCAAACACTTCAAACAATGCTAAACAAGTCAAACAAAGACCAGCAACCTAACATGGGAAAATACAGGGCTTAAATACAACAGGGATGACGAGGGACAGCAAGACACAGGTGGCAAAACACAGGTGAAAACAATCAAGGGCAGGGTCTGGAAACAAGGGGGCAGGACAGGGAAGCATCAAAACAAAAAGGACATGTACAAGTAAACAAAAGCACAGGGAAGACTGGGAGGGGCCAATCGTGACAATTCTCCAGGGTGTTTTGGTTCGTCCATCTGAATTTACGAGACCGAATCGGAAGGAAAATTATTTTTCATTGCATGAAAAAAATGCAAATGTTTATATTATTTATTTATTTATTTTTAATGTAAAAGCTCAAATTAACAGAAACTGTTTTATGATCTACACACAATCACTATATGCTCACAATTTACTGAAAGCCAAAAATCTCCGACGCTCTTTGTGAAAAACGGGTCGACTTTCAGTAGAAAAACAAAGTTCAGCTTCTTTTATTATAAGGGTTTAAAATGACATCACCGTCTATTAGACTGGAGAGAAGAGCTGCAGCCTCACACGACGCCCAGCTTCTGAATGGAGCTTATGGAATATGAACGTTATGAAGAACATGACCAAGAGCGTTTTGGAGCCACCGGTGGTACCGAGGAGTTTAAGAGGCTACTAAAGAACAAAGTATATATATATATATATATATATATATATATATATATATATATATATACTTTGTTCTTTATATGTATATATATATATATATATATATATATATATATATATATATATATATATATATATATATATATATATATATGTGCAAACTTGTGGTCTGAAATAGACACTCGAGAACCTGCCAGGGATTCATTAACTGCCCTGAATCTAAAAGCCAGACACAGAAGATTTTCTCATCACGTACAATTCACAGCGATAATAAGCAGAGAGACAGTCATCCTCTCCAGACTTGCACATCAAACTTCTCCCATCAATACTTCAAAGCTTTTGGGCATTCTTCCTCATCCTTTTCAACAGTGACCACAGCTCGGAGATCATTGGCCAGAAAATGAAAAGAACTGACCAGGAAAGAAAAATGAGCCGGGATCAGGTCAGAGATGGAGGGACAGATTAAATTAGAT
Organism: Pygocentrus nattereri; assembly: GCF_015220715.1. Taxonomy (NCBI): domain Eukaryota; kingdom Metazoa; phylum Chordata; class Actinopteri; order Characiformes; family Serrasalmidae; genus Pygocentrus; species Pygocentrus nattereri. The sequence goes on along the minus strand of NC_051236.1, from coordinate 3,393,563 downwards.
GAGATTGATTATGTTCCTGTATTATCTGCTCGCAGGGACCACGAGTGCTGACCTTCAAGTTCTCCATCATTTCAGTCATCCCTATCGATTCAGGGTCTATTTTTTTAACCTCACGCTTTTTCTTCTCCTTTTTTGACTGTTTGTTTGTCACTCTGCCCCACTGGGCCACTGGCCACTATGAGTCTCAATCAAGTCTGGGAGGACGAGTCGATAAGCGGATATTTGGTTGACGTCCTTATGAAACATGCACGGTTGATGCATGACTGGCGCGTGGGTGAAATGGATGCTGAAACTGTAGCCAATGCGACTTGGAAGAACTTCCTTTGACCTCATGGTTGGAGCTTTGAGGAACTCTACCTTCACTGGCATGATTTCATTTAATCAATCTACCCAGCAACGCTGCAATGCTGCAAGATATTAGAGAACCTATAGAACAACAGCATCTGAATAGCTGGAAACCCACTGTATTACATGCATTACTTTTAATGTAAGTCAAAGGAACCGGGCGATTTTCTGCCATTTACACAAATGTAAGAAATTTCCCTGTTTAAAAAATGACAATAACCACTGTTTTATCTTAATTTAATGCCATTTCAGTGTATCACGGTCATTTTCATAACAAGCATAAAAGAATCACTAATAGCATGCTAATGTTTCTATAGCTAGCTAGCTAACTTTCCCGTTCCACCTTAAATAGTCCAGCAGGTCTGATACCTGAAGCGCCAGAATGTACCTGCTGCGCCTTTTAAGGTGGAACGTGAAAATTTGAACGAGAATCTGGAGAATATCTGACTTCAGCTTCATATCACTGAAGAATTGGGGGGGTGATAATAAATAATTGCCCCCCCTCTTTGAAGGTGTTTGATCCCTAAATGTAACTAAAGCCCAGCAGTGAGGAGCTGAACTTTCCCCTCCTCTGCTGTCCCTGCAGACGGGCAGGGTCGCCTACAGAGCGGCGCTAGTAGCTGATAATGAAGTGATGCTCTTTTATTTGAGGGTCTCATTTCAGAGTCAATGGAACCAGAAGATTTTCAGAGTAATTTTTCAGCCAATTATTTTAGTCCATTCATCACGAAACAAACATACAACATAAAGGGCAATAGGCATTTTAAAATTCTCTCAAAAACTGAAAAACTGAAAGACTGTGGAGATTTTGAGGTTTTGTTCTGACAGCAGTGATATGCACACCTATTGTGCTGTGAATGGACTGTTATGCTGCTGATTTGGACCACCAGGTGTACTGATAGATGAAGTAAGAACCGAATGGCTGAGCTGGAAACAGTCATTCAGAGCAGTTTGGGGTGAAACTCTCCTTTCTAGGGAAACTTTCAGAATCAGAACTGTTTACAGTGATGGTGATAGGAACCAAAAAGTTCCTACGTGAAATGGTTACAAATTCACTGCCTGATGACCAAGACAGTTTTTTACAACAGTTTTGAGTCAGTTCTTGTCTTTTTCATCATCAAAACCACATATAGAAGCTCAGAAGACACATGTAGGTTTTAGATAACAAACAAAATATATATTTGCATTATGTTGTAGTCACGGCGACCCCTGGATCCTATCACCACCACTGTAAAGAAATCTCTATAATCTCCATAATCAACCATTTCACTCCAAACCCCTCTGACTGACTTTAATTACATCACAACAACTGACATAATCAACCATTTCACACCAAACCCCTCTGACTGACTTTAATTACATCACAACGACTGACACAATCAACCATTTCACACCAAACCCCTCTGACTGACTTTAATTACATCACAACAACTGATACAATCAACCATTTCACACCAAACCCCTCTGACTGACTTTAATTACATCACAACAACTGATATAATCAACCATTTCACTCCAAACCCCTCTGACTGACTTTAATTACATCACAACGACTGATACAATCAACCATTTCACACCAAACCCCTCTGACTGACTTTAATTACATCACAACAACTGATACAATCAACCATTTCACTCCAAACCCCTCTGACTGACTTTAATTACATCACAACGACTGATACAATCAACCATTTCACACCAAACCCCTCTGACTGACTTTAATTACATCACAACAACTGATATAATCAACCATTTCACTCCAAACCCCTCTGACTGACTTTAATTACATCACAACAACTGATACAATCAACCATTTCACTCCAAACCCCTCTGACTGACTTTAATTACATCACAACAACTGACATAATCAACCATTTCACACCAAACCCCTCTGACTGACTTTAATTACATCACAACAACTGACATAATCAACCATTTCACACCAAACCCCTCTGACTGACTTTAATTACATCACAACAACTGATACAATCAACCATTTCACTCCAAACCCCTCTGACTGACTTTAATTACATCACAACAACTGATACAATCAACCATTTCACACCAAACCCCTCTGACTGACTTTAATTACATCACAACAACTGACATAATCAACCATTTCACTCCAAACCCCTCTGACTGACTTTAATTACATCACAACAACTGACATAATCAACCATTTCACTCCAAACCCCTCTGACTGACTTTAATTACATCACAACAACTGATACAATCAACCATTTCACACCAAACCCCTCTGACTGACTTTAATTACATCACAACAACTGACATAATCAACCATTTCACTCCAAACCCCTCTGACTGACTTTAATTACATCACAACAACTGACATAATCAACCATTTCACACCAAACCCCTCTGACTGACTTTAATTACATCACAACAACTGACATAATCAACCATTTCACACCAAACCCCTCTCACTGACTTTAATTACATCACAACAACTGACATAATCAACCATTTCACTCCAAACCCCTCTGACTGACTTTAATTACATCACAACGACTGATACAATCAACCATTTCACTCCAAACCCCTCTGACTGACTTTAATTACATCACAACGACTGATACAATCAACCATTTCACTCCAAACCCCTCTGACTGACTTTAATTACATCACAACAACTGACACAATCAACCATTTCACACCAAACCCCTCTGACTGACTTTAATTACATCACGACTGATACAATCAACCATTTCACTCCAAACCCCTCTGACTGACTTTAATTACATCACAACAACTGACACAATCAACCATTTCACACCAAACCCCTCTGACTGACTTTAATTACATCACGACTGATACAATCAACCATTTCACTCCAAACCCCTCTGACTGACTTTAATTACATCACAACGACTGATACAATCAACCATTTCACTCCAAACCCCTCTGACTGACTTTAATTACATCACAACAACTGATACAATCAACCATTTCACTCCAAACCCCTCTGACTGACTTTAATTACATCACAACAACTGACATAATCAACCATTTCACACCAAACCCCTCTGACTGACTTTAATTACATCACAACAAGTGACATAATCAACCATTTCACTCCAAACCCCTCTGACTGACTTTAATTACATCACAACAACTGATACAATCAACCATTTCACACCAAACCCCTCTGACTGACTTTAATTACATCACAACGACTGATACAATCAAACATTTCACTCCAAACCCCTCTGACTGACTTTAATTACATCACAACGACTGATACAATCAACCATTTCACTCCAAACCCCTCTGACTGACTTTAATTACATCACAACAACTGATACAATCAACCATTTCACTCCAAACCCCTCTGACTGACTTTAATTACATCACAACGACTGATACAATCAACCATTTCACACCAAACCCCTCTGACTGACTTTAATTACATCACAACAACTGACACAATCAACCATTTCACACCAAACCCCTCTGACTGCCTTTAATTACATCACAACAACTGATACAATCAACCATTTCACACCAAACCCCTCTGACTGACTTTAATTACATCACAACGACTGATACAATCAACCATTTCACTCCAAACCCCTCTGACTGACTTTAATTACATCACAACAACTGACATAATCAACCATTTCACACCAAACCCCTCTGACTGACTTTAATTACATCACAACAAGTGACATAATCAACCATTTCACTCCAAACCCCTCTGACTGACTTTAATTACATCACAACAACTGATACAATCAACCATTTCACACCAAACCCCTCTGACTGACTTTAATTACATCACAACAACTGACATAATCAACCATTTCACTCCAAACCCCTCTGACTGACTTTAATTACATCACAACAACTGACATAATCAACCATTTCACACCAAACCCCTCTGACTGACTTTAATTACATCACAACAACTGATACAATCAACCATTTCACTCCAAACCCCTCTGACTGACTTTAATTACATCACAACGACTGATACAATCAACCATTTCACACCAAACCCCTCTGACTGACTTTAATTACATCACAACAACTGATATAATCAACCATTTCACTCCAAACCCCTCTGACTGACTTTAATTACATCACAACAACTGATACAATCAACCATTTCACTCCAAACCCCTCTGACTGACTTTAATTACATCACAACAACTGACATAATCAACCATTTCACACCAAACCCCTCTGACTGACTTTAATTACATCACAACAACTGACATAATCAACCATTTCACACCAAACCCCTCTGACTGACTTTAATTACATCACAACAACTGATACAATCAACCATTCCACTCCAAACCCCTCTGACTGACTTTAATTACATCACAACAACTGATACAATCAACCATTTCACACCAAACCCCTCTGACTGACTTTAATTACATCACAACAACTGACATAATCAACCATTTCACTCCAAACCCCTCTGACTGACTTTAATTACATCACAACAACTGATACAATCAACCATTTCACACCAAACCCCTCTGACTGACTTTAATTACATCACAACAACTGACATAATCAACCATTTCACTCCAAACCCCTCTGACTGACTTTAATTACATCACAACAACTGACATAATCAACCATTTCACTCCAAACCCCTCTGACTGACTTTAATTACATCACAACAACTGATACAATCAACCATTTCACACCAAACCCCTCTGACTGACTTTAATTACATCACAACAACTGACATAATCAACCATTTCACTCCAAACCCCTCTGACTGACTTTAATTACATCACAACAACTGACATAATCAACCATTTCACACCAAACCCCTCTGACTGACTTTAATTACATCACAACAACTGATATAATCAACCATTTCACTCCAAACCCCTCTGACTGACTTTAATTACATCACAACAACTGACATAATCAACCATTTCACACCAAACCCCTCTGACTGACTTTAATTACATCACAACAACTGACATAATCAACCATTTCACTCCAAACCCCTCTGACTGACTTTAATTACATCACAACAACTGACATAATCAACCATTTCACACCAAACCCCTCTGACTGACTTTAATTACATCACAACGACTGACACAATCAACCATTTCACACCAAACCCCTCTGACTGACTTTAATTACATCACAACGACTGACACAATCAACCATTTCACTCCAAACCCCTCTGACTGCCTTTAATTACATCACAACGACTGATACAATCAACCATTTCACACCAAACCCCTCTGACTGACTTTAATTACATCACAACAACTGATATAATCAACCATTTCACTCCAAACCCCTCTGACTGACTTTAATTACATCACAACGACTGATACAATCAACCATTTCACTCCAAACCCCTCTGACTGACTTTAATTACATCACAACGACTGATACAATCAACCATTTCACACCAAACCCCTCTGACTGACTTTAATTACATCACAACAACTGATACAATCAACCATTTCACACCAAACCCCTCTGACTGACTTTAATTACATCACAACAACTGATACAATCAACCATTTCACACCAAACCACTCTGACTGACTTTAATTACATCACAACAACTGATACAATCAACCATTTCACACCAAACCCCTCTGACTGACTTTAATTACATCACAACGACTGACACAATCAACCATTTCACACCAAACCCCTCTGACTGACTTTAATTACATCACAACAACTGATATAATCAACCATTTCACTCCAAACCCCTCTGACTGACTTTAATTACATCACAACGACTGATACAATCAACCATTTCACTCCAAACCCCTCTGACTGACTTTAATTACATCACAACGACTGATACAATCAACCATTTCACTCCAAACCCCTCTGACTGACTTTAATTACATCACAACGACTGATACAATCAACCATTTCACTCCAAACCCCTCTGACTGACTTTAATTACATCACAACAACTGACACAATCAACCATTTCACACCAAACCCCTCTGACTGACTTTAATTACATCACGACTGATACAATCAACCATTTCACTCCAAACCCCTCTGACTGACTTTAATTACATCACAACAACTGACACAATCAACCATTTCACACCAAACCCCTCTGACTGACTTTAATTACATCACGACTGATACAATCAACCATTTCACTCCAAACCCCTCTGACTGACTTTAATTACATCACGACTGATATAATCAACCATTTCACTCCAAACCCCTCTGACTGACTTTAATTACATCACAACGACTGATACAATCAACCATTTCACACCAAACCCCTCTGACTGACTTTAATTACATCACAACAACTGACACAATCAACCATTTCACACCAAACCCCTCTGACTGCCTTTAATTACATCACAACAACTGATACAATCAAGCATTTCACACCAAACCCCTCTGACTGACTTTAATTACATCACAACGACTGATACAATCAACCATTTCACTCCAAACCCCTCTGACTGACTTTAATTACATCACAACGACTGATACAATCAACCATTTCACTCCAAACCCCTCTGACTGACTTTAATTACATCACAACAACTGATACAATCAACCATTTCACTCCAAACCCCTCTGACTGACTTTAATTACATCACAACGACTGATACAATCAACCATTTCACACCAAACCCCTCTGACTGACTTTAATTACATCACAACAACTGACACAATCAACCATTTCACACCAAACCCCTCTGACTGCCTTTAATTACATCACAACAACTGATACAATCAACCATTTCACACCAAACCCCTCTGACTGACTTTAATTACATCACAACGACTGATACAATCAACCATTTCACTCCAAACCCCTCTGACTGACTTTAATTACATCACAACAACTGACATAATCAACCATTTCACACCAAACCCCTCTGACTGACTTTAATTACATCACAACAAGTGACATAATCAACCATTTCACTCCAAACCCCTCTGACTGACTTTAATTACATCACAACAACTGATACAATCAACCATTTCACACCAAACCCCTCTGACTGACTTTAATTACATCACAACGACTGATACAATCAACCATTTCACTCCAAACCCCTCTGACTGACTTTAATTACATCACAACGACTGATACAATCAACCATTTCACTCCAAACCCCTCTGACTGACTTTAATTACATCACAACAACTGATACAATCAACCATTTCACTCCAAACCCCTCTGACTGACTTTAATTACATCACAACGACTGACATAATCAACCATTTCACACCAAACCCCTCTGACTGACTTTAATTACATCACAACGACTGATACAATCAACCATTTCACACCAAACCCCTCTGACTGACTTTAATTACATCACAACGACTGATACAATCAACCATTTCACACCAAACCCCTCTGACTGACTTTAATTACATCACAACGACTGATACAATCAACCATTTCACACCAAACCCCTCTGACTGACTTTAATTACATCACAACAACTGATACAATCAACCATTTCACTCCAAACCCCTCTGACTGACTTTAATTACATCACAACGACTGATACAATCAACCATTTCACACCAAACCCCTCTGACTGACTTTAATTACATCACAACAACTGATACAATCAACCATTTCACACCAAACCCCTCTGACTGACTTTAATTACATCACAACAACTGATACAATCAACACATTCACTCCAAACCCCTCTGACTGACTTTAATTACATCACAACTGATACAATCAACCATTTCACTCCAAACCCCTCTGACTGACTTTAATTACATCACAACGACTGATACAATCAACCATTTCACACCAAACCCCTCTGACTGACTTTAATTACATCAGACCACTGACACAATCAACCATTTCACTCCAAACCCCTCTGACTGACTTTAATTACATCACAACAACTGATACAAATCAACCATTTCACACCAAACCCCTCTGACTGACTTTAATTACATCACAACGACTGACACAATCAACCATTTCACACCAAACCCCTCTGACTGACTTTAATTACATCACAACAACTGATACAATCAACCATTTCACTCCAAACCCCTCTGACTGACTTTAATTACATCACAACGACTGACACAATCAACCATTTCACACCAAACCCCTCTGACTGACTTTAATTACATCACAACAACTGATACAATCAACCATTTCACACCGAACCCCTCTGACTGACTTTAATTACATCACAACGACTGACACAATCAACCATTTCACTCCAAACCCCTCTGACTGCCTTTAATTACATCACAACGACTGATACAATCAACCATTTCACACCAAACCCCTCTGACTGACTTTAATTACATCACAACAACTGATATAATCAACCATTTCACACCAAACCCCTCTGACTGACTTTAATTACATCAGAACGACTGACACAATCAACCATTTCACACCAAACCCCTCTGACTGACTTTAATTACATCACAACAACTGACACAATCAACCATTTCACTCCAAACCCCTCTGACTGACTTTAATTACATCACAACAACTGACACAATCAACCATTTCACTCCAAACCCCTCTGACTGACTTTAATTACATCACAACAACTGACATAATCAACCATTTCACTCCAAACCCCTCTGACTGACTTTAATTACATCACAACAACTGATATAATCAACCATTTCACACCAAACCCCTCTGACTGACTTTAATTACATCACAACAACTGACACAATCAACCATTTCACACCAAACCCCTCTGACTGACTTTAATTACATCACAACAACTGACACAATCAACCATTTCACACCAAACCCCTCTGACTGACTTTAATTACATCACAACAACTGATACAATCAACCATTTCACACCAAACCCCTCTGACTGACTTTAATTACATCACGACTGATACAATCAACCATTTCACACCAAACCCCTCTGACTGACTTTAATTACATCACGACTGATACAATCAACCATTTCACTCCAAACCCCTCTGACTGACTTTAATTACATCACAACAACTGATACAATCAACCATTTCACTCCAAACCTTTCTGACTGACCACTGAAACAATTAACGCATATATTGGTGGAATTCCTCATTAATATTCAATATTAAGATTTCAATTTAAGTAGTTACTGAAGGATCCTCTGTAAAACTGTAAACTAAAAATAAAATAACTAAAGAATGGTTGCTGTGTTATCTGACTGTATTATACGCTTCAAATATTTTGGGTAGATCTGCTTTAAGTAGTATTAAACACATTATGGGGAAAACAAACGTGCAGCACTGTTGTCTTGTTACTAGCACAACACAGGGAAGCCCATTGAGGTGCTCGCCGACAGTCCCATTACTGTTGGAGTAAATTGCTGTCAAAAACGACTGAATGAGGTGAACAAGTAAACAAGTAAAGGTTGCAGTAAACAACAATAAGTGACAATGTTCTTCCTCCTTCAGCAGCCCATGGTTCCTAGCCATAATAGCATCCTCTAAATGAACTGCGTTTATTGGTGGATGAACTGTTTATTGCAATTATTACTGGATAGAACTTTTAGAAATGTGTGCATTGTAAAATATTCATGCAGTTTTATAAATGCAATAAGCCACTTGAGGCTGTGCATTACAGTGATTTTATTACACTCTGTTTTGCGACATAACAAAAACCATACACAACCTCTCGTGGCTTCGTTTATCTACTACATCCACTACATGAATAGTGAAAACATCTAAATTCTACTTTTCCGGTTCTGTTCAGACTCCAGCAGAGCTGGTAGAGGTTATTTGAGATTTTTTGAGCATAAGACACTGACAGTATCAACTGTTATTAACACTATTTATATATTATATATTCATATATATTAACAATTCATAACATATAATAAACATGGCTATGAATAATTCAGTGTAACCCATTTTTGTCAGGATTTATAGCCAGGTTTATAATGCCTTACAACAGGTTGTAAATGTGTTTATAGATGCTTACAAACGTGACATTCATAGAAAGTTTACACATGTAAAACGAACCCTGTTGTAGAGAGTTCCCTTCTGCCCACACAGCAAAAACACATTCGCTCTCCTTAAAGGATCGTTACTATGCCTGAGGCAACTCAGCCTCAGAACTCAGTAAAACCCCACTCCAAACAAACGGCTCCTCTCACTGCCATTCACTGCTCACTGAGCACACGCAGGTGCGTCAGACACCACTATGAATCTGCTTTGCATGCGTTTTTGACCTTCACTATGCTGAACGCACACAAGCCTGCAAATAGGCTGTTACTCTACACTCCATTTGCATTTGCAGCACTGGTAGAACCTTCAATTCAAATGAAACGGGGAAACAACACAGCACTGGATTCCATTCAAAACCCTGCACTGAATCACTTCATCGTGCCTACCACCCACCGACACCAGGCCCTCCCCACACCCGGGCCTCTGAGCTGCTTCGCGAGGCCTTTTCCTGCAGACCTTCGCAGGTTCTCCCTCGTGTCATGGGGTTTCTGCCCGGAAACGTGTTTCCGGATCTTTCTGTGGTGGTGCGTTTGCAACCGCCTGAAGTCTTTTCCTTCCTGTGCACTTCAAACCTTCTACATGTTTTGCTTCACCTGGTCCATCTTTGTGGTAAACCTCTGTAGCCCTGCTAGTGACCTAGTCTTTATAAGCTCTGCATCGACTGGTGCACTTGCAGTCTTGTGGACCTCACTGGATGAAGGATGCCTCATTTCAGAAGTTCAAAGTGGTGCTCACAGGCATCCTGTATGCACACACAATGCAGCCCCTAGTGAAGCCCTCATCGCTGTAGACTCAGCTGTCTTTCGCCAAATATTCACTGCGATACAGGCTAGGGCCAGTCATATGAGAAGGTCTGGTTTAAAGCTGCATGACAACACAGTGTGAGTAGAAATGTATGTCAGGCTGTCAAACTATTAAAATAATTAACAACATGAATCGACCCTTATTAGTCCCACAATGTGGAAATTTCACCTCCGCATTTAACCCATCCGCGAGGTGGAACACCACATACACACTACTGAGCACACACACACTAGGGGGCAGTGAGCACACTTGCCCGGAGCGGTGGGCAGCCCAATCCGCAGCACCCGGGGAGCAGTTGGGGGTTCAGTGTCTTGCTCAAGGACACCTCAGTCATGTGCTGTTGGCTCTGGGGATCGAACCGGCGATCTTCCGGTCACAAGGCTGGTTCCCTGACCTCCAGCCCACGACTGTCCCATGAAATGCTTTCAAATGGAAAAAAAATAAACTGTATTTGTTTAATTTGCTTCATTTTTTGATTGGAAAGATTATTTTATTATTATTAATATTATTATTTTTCAGCTGTAAGAGTGGACTGAGTATTCATTTATCACTGTCAATAATCAATACATCCATAATAAAATATGTGAAAATACCGGATGTTTAAAATACCACAAGTGACCAGCGTAGGGTTCTCCTTTAGCAGCTGTAGCCAGTCAGCAGCCTGTCTATGTTGTCCACACACACACACACACACACACACACACACAAACAGCAGGCCATGTAGGAGGAGAACAGAGTGAAGGACACAGCACCTCCACACTTTTACTCCCCGCGGGTTCAGCCCAACACCACATGTGTAATATAAATGTGGGGGGGGGGGGGGGGTGAACGGAGTGAAGACCCTGAAAATGGGTTATTTTATATGTTCTTCACAGAAAATGAGCAAAAGCCAAAAATCTGAGGCTGAAATAATAACAAATCACATAATTTTTCTTTTTGGTAAACATTGAATATCGGTCCCACAGACACACAAACATATTCCTAGACAATTTAACTTGTTTTGAGTGATTTTATTAAGTCAAATGATCTCATTATGCTGGCAGATAATTTGAGTTGTTTCAAGTATGTTTCTTACAACAAGAAACAGTGAGATCACTTGACTTGTTAAAACCACAAAAAGCAAGTAAAAATGTCTAAAAATAAGTTAAATAATCCTATAATAAGCTTACAACATTTCACTTGGTAAGAGAAGGCAAGAGGGCACAAACCGCATGTTGCCCCAGTTACCTCAGAGACGAAACAATGGGACAAAGCAACAGGTTAAAAAGTAGGTCCACTTTCTTTGACTTTGCTAAAAGCAGTAAAGAACAGCAGTTCTTTTCCCTAATCAGATGTTTCAGCCATAATCTCCAAACACAGTGGCCAGCCGATCAAAAATAAGTTTATCAAATTCACATCTTGCAGTTTGGCCTTCATAATCGTGCAGTAGATCTTATGCTCTGAAGGTTGCTGGTGATTTAAATTGTGGCTGCATTCGTGCCCAAATCTGGTCGCAGTCAAGCACAGTGTGGCTATTTCCCTACTCTAACACTTCTGATTCAACTCAGCAGTTGGCCACCAGGTTAGCGTTTGTGCAGGAAAACCATCAAACTGTGCTGGACTCTCTAGGACTCCGCTGGTCTATAGAGCTGTTTCCTCCTTACAGCTTCTTTGATGCAGCTACATTTCTTCTCCTAAGCTGCAGCCGTTTCCCATGGCTGACCTTTCTTTCAATATATTCTAAAACGCTGATGTCCAATTTCTATGCTGTGGGTCGGCCCGGAGCTTCTTCTCCAGCGTTAAAATTGCCTGGTATTTTTGGGCAGAAGCTCTGTGACGCAGAGGTTGCGTATAGCTTTTACACTACTGACCACATACAGTGAATATTACTATAAAATGATGAAACAAACATGTCCGGAAACATCACAAGAGTGAAACAGAACAATCTGCACTGCTGCCTCATATTCATCCATCCATTTTCTAAGCGCTTCTCCGTCAGGGTTGCGGGGGGGTGATGCTGGAGCCTATCCCAGCGGTCTTCGGGCGGAAGGCAGGATACACCCTGGACAGGTCGCCAGTCCATCGCAGGGCAGACAGACAGACACAGACAGTCACTCACACCTAGGGGCAATTTAGCACATCCGATTGGCCTGACTGCATGTCTTTGGACTGTGGGAGGAAACCGTAGAACCCGGAGGAAACCCACACAGACACGGGGAGAACATGCAAACTCCACACAGAGAGGACCCTGGTTGCCCGGCCGGGGAATCGAACCCAGGCCCTCCTTGCTGTGAGGCGACAGCGCTACCCACCACACCACCGTGCCACTGTGCCACCGCCTCATATTCATTTCATGTTTAATTCATTTAGTGTCATCTACTACTAGCGGCCTTTCATTACAGACAAATGCCACATGACATCAGCAGTTAAAAGGACATTCCAGACTTGAGCATTTAATATGTTATTTGTCACATTATGCAATATACTGTGGTTCTGTACTGCATCCCTCAGCCTCATGCTTTTGATAGAGTTCACAGATTTTGAGGCCTGTTTGTGTTTTTGCCCTTCCTTCACTACAATATCCAGCATGCATTACACCAGGTCGGCACCCCAAATGTTCAGAAGTGCCATTTCGTCCTTTCAACAAAAATCAAACCACCTTGTGAGCCACAACATTGTGGCTGTAAATATGTCTCAGTGTGTGCTGCTGTACTAGTACAGCCTTAAAATCTGATATAAGTGAAAATGCAGGCTTACTTTGTTCCGCGTTAAGCTTCAGCTCAGCTACAGCCGCTTTTCTCGCATCTCCGGCAGGAAACTTTTCCGCAAAAGTGCAACAGTCTCTTGTAAAATGTCTCTCAACTTTCTACTTTCTAGTTGCTTCTCATGCGCCAGCTTCTTGTTCAAATTTTCCCGTTCCACCTTAAATAAACAGAATGTAATTGCTGCACGATTTAAGGTGGAACAGGGAAATTCGAACGAGAAGCTGACTTCAGCCTCACAACTTTTTAGTGTTTGACAGTTTCTCGTTGCAGATTAAACGTATCAAGAAAACAGCTGGAGTGACTATGAATGCAAATAAGTCCATTTTTGACCAGGAGTCAAATTGCTAGATGGGGGCTACATTAACTACATTAACTTTCTTCTGCAAACATTTCCAGCAGCTGTCAAGTATACACCTCATTGTGTTTGCAGTGTGTAGTGTGCTTCCTCAGAAGGGGGCTTTTCTAGTCGGCATATTTCCAAAGGATGTAGTTATGGTTAAAAGTATAAGTTTAAGGCTGACTGGAAGATTTAAAACCTAGAATCATCATTCAGCACTGTTGCTCTGAGCCTTCCGCTCCAAATGTGTAAAGTACACCAGGCAAAATCAGCAATGACTACTTAGTTAAAGCAAGAATGGCAAAGTAATAACAGTTGGCTGACCAGCAGAAGCCTTACAATCTGTTTCCACAGGATGTCTAACAAGCCCCGAATGCCTTAAATCATTAATGTGGCGCGAGGATGATCGATACTCATTTCAATTCGGTTCTGTCAGCCATCCGCTCAAGAGCAAGCCTGGCTGACTTGATTTTAGCTCCTTTCGCTTCACCCACATCCTCCACCTACTCTGCAAGAGAGTCAAAAAAGAAAAAAAGGGGCCCGAGCACATCTGTCCATAGCCAGATATGGCACGATAATATGTGTCAAGATGTAGTGCCAGACTGCCTGTGTCGAATTATCGCCCTGACAAGAGAGCGGTGCTCTATTTTAATGATGCATGGGGTCCCAGCCGTCCTCTGGGATGGAGTGTTACTTGGTCACCGTCCAGCAGAAAAAAAAAAAAAAATTCAAAAGTAGTTGATCACGTTCCCGCCGTGATTAATTTATATACCGGGGAAAAATACAATGGTAATAATTCTTGTGCCCAGCGGATAGCGGTCGCAGGTGGTAGAAATACCGAGTGGGATGAAGCCTGGCTAATGGTGCCTGCAAGGGAAGCGATCTGTCAGGGATAATCTCCAATAATACCGGGACATGGATAATGTGCTTCCCCCCCATCCGCCTTCCACTGGCTGCTGATGAAGAGATTGCACTGCAGTCTTTATGAAAGTGGGAGAAGGCGCTCGTATTGGCACGCCATTTGGGCTGCCAAGTGCACCGGCAGATTTTGCTCAGAAATGGCCCACATGATGCAAAGTGAATCACGCCATGATTTAAAAGAGCAGGACAGGGTACATCAATGGCTGTGTTTACATGCAAAGATGTTTGCCAATCTGATCAAACACATTCCAATTATAGATTGAGACGTGAGGTGTTTATGCTCGCTCTACTCAACAATCTGACGGAAAATCTCAGGTTCCATGCTCCCTACAAGTAATCCGATTAAAAAAGTCTGCGCATGTGTAGAGAACCACTTAGTGTAGATGTTACCATGACAACGAGCATCACATGAGTCCAGTCAGAGTGAGATGAGCAGCAGTGAGCAGTGATTGTGTTTTTAACTGCTTTAAAATGACGTCAGACTCAGGAAAACGTCCCTCACATGTCCTTATTAAAGAAGGCCGAGAGGAAGACGTCGTGTTCTGAGACGCATAAGCTGGACGTCCGTCCCACCGCCGTCTTTTAAAGATCAGAGCATGAACTTCGTCAGTTTCTGCTCCGCCGTGTTGAACGTTATAAACTTGCACTGTGACGTGACGCACATGCAGAACGGACTTAAACTTTCCGATAGGGAATGTAATCGGATACAGGTGTTTACACGGATATTATTCTTCTATTTAACGGATTATTTACAGGATTACCCACCTCGATCAATCTGATAGAAATTGTATTCCAAATGGCCCCAATCAGACTAGACTATTCCAACTGTGGTGTTTACATTGACATGTACTATTCTGATGGAGCTATTAGTCAGAGTATTAGGCTGCATGTAAACACGGCTAATGTTTTGTCTTATCTGGCCTAAAAGGGAAGCTTATAACTCTAATCAGCAGCGCACTTGAAATGCCTCATGCGAGGGTACATGTACAGATCCCGCGGAGGGGTCTGATGAATCTGTCAGCGTGTTCAGGCTGCCTCACTTCCACACCCACCTGACCTTCACTTTACGCCGAGGTGCAGCACCGTGCCAGCACATTATGCAATTCATCGCTGTCATGCCGTCACAAAGCAGGGGAGACCTCAAGGCCGCCTCACTGTAATTTCAGAATAAACCAGCACTGAAATGCCAGGACTGCACACAATAATCAGTGTGAATTATGAACTGATGGGTCACACACACTGAATTAGATCTAGACTACAATAATAATGAAACGTCATCTCTTCTAAACTTCACTGTATGTTACATTCTACTGCTTATTTAAGGGATTAGATGACTGTGTACCATATAAAGCACAAAATTCAGTATATGGCATGTCAATGAACTCATTAGGCTACTGCCAACTGGCTGATACGGTCAACATAGTGTTGCATACCAGACAGGACAGTTATAGCACATAGGAAGCATGCTGTGAGAGTGTGTACAAAAATTTTTCATCAAATTACCAAATCACAATAAAATGTCCTCTTCTGCACTTTTAAAAATAAAAGCCCAAAAGTTAAAACTTACTCAAACTTATTCATTTTAAATACATACATTTTTCATCTAATTTAAATGCATAAATCCAATGTAAAAAATGGTATTACCATTTATGTTTTTCATTCATGTTCAATAAACCAGAATGAATTAAATAACATATAAATTAGAAGCGCTTGTAGGATTTATGCAATTCTTTAACGTCACATTTATGTATTTCTACAGAGTTAATAGTAGCTTCTGCATTCACAGCACAGTTACTTAGATTTACTGTCGTCCAAACTGTATTAAATAGTATTTGAGTCTCTTTACAGGACACAGGTAAACTTTAACGTCTTATATGAATGAAGTAAACAGAACTTTGTAGATTTCAGCCGTGATCAAATTCCAGGCGTTAGAGTTTCTATTCACTCCCAAATGAACTGTTGATTTGAATATTAATGTAATACATCTTTAAATACAGCTTCACACTAAATCACTGCCATCGTTTATTTAATCTTCCTCTTATGCCATGACAGCAGACCTAGTAAGGGATGCTAGCTAGCCAGTTCGCTGGTGTTTGTCTAGAGTTTCTCTCAAAATAAATAAAATGAAACATTAATATTTGGTCAAAACATTAAAAACAGAGATTTAGTTAATGTGCATCACTGTTTCATTGCAGTTGCGCTGAATAACGAAGGATGGCGGAGAGTGTAACAATAAAACAAGCCGTTTCGTGACCATCATGACTGTGACTATTGCACATCAGCACTGCCTCCTAATAAGATTTAGTGGAAAAGTCTAAAAGGTCTTATAGAGTTCAATTAAATCAGTTTTGGATTGATCCAGATTGGGCTGAAAAGTCAGTAAAGTATATCTTTATGTTTTTTTAAATAGGTTTTATGTAAAGTATTTGCTTAATGTTTATGATGGCCATAAATCTTTTTTTTTGAGTGTCCATACAAACACAAAAGTCCTTGTCCTTTCTTTCCATAACTTTTATAAGCCCATTCAATTTCAGCACAGACATTACGCAACATGGTACATTCTGAGTTTTTAATAATAAACTTGATTAGAAAACAGCTTTCTGAAAAACAGGGCAATAAAAACCAGGTCAACACATACGGCTGTAAACATAATGGTGCTCTTTTCTTCGACCTGGAAGGAGCCAGACTGCTCCAATAGATGTGATTACTACACATATACCACTGCATCTATGATCACATGTAGAATCTGCAGTTTGTTTAAGGCGTCATATTCAAAGCAGCACCTTCTTCTACTTTAGTTCCTTAAAATCCCAGCTTATTATACACTGAGGCTTATAACTCAGTAACTACTGGGACTTCAATGCAAACTGGCTGATATATTCTTAGGTTATAAAAGTCTGTATTCAAACTTTGGGCCTTCCAGGAAAGGAAGGCCTTTTATAAGCCTAAATCAAGTTATTCGGCTATTATCAAACCGTTAATTCATTCATTTATGAACGTTTTTCTATCTATTCAACAAGTTTGTCTTTGCTCACAGGAGCAAATCCATTTCCCTTAGAAAACACTGAATTAACCAGAGGCCATGCTTTATTTACAATGTTTACTTGAATCAGGTAGTGCATTAACATAAATGACTTCTCTTTTCCCCATCAAAGAAATTTTGACCACTAAAGCAGTTAATAATCCTTTGACAACCCCATACCGTGAGACAACCACCCCCACAGTGGGGCGAGTTGTCACGAACTGCAGCTCGTGAATAAGTCATGGAGATACTAAAGATGCCTGCTGTGCGCAGCTCAAAAGATTCTGTCGACATATTTAACGGCTGAAAAACTAAACGCAGGATGAGAAGTTCACCTCTCTCCTGCAAGCAGACTGTACAGGTGGGCAGACGGAGAGATCCGTAAATAATGCTTATAACAGCCCTTTGAAGACGTCTGACATCCGAAAAAGAAATCCCTTTGGAAATCCTGAATGCAAAAAAACATCTCATTGTTCATTTAAAGCAGAAAAATATTCTACCGTTGATTCCGACATGATCGGAATTAAGTTAAGTGATACTTTTTTGATCCCACAACCAGGGAAATTCCACCTCCGCATTTAACCCATCCGTGAAGTGAAATACCACATACACACTAGTGAACACACACATTAGGGGGCAGTGAGCACACTTGCCCGGAGCGGTAGGCAGCCCTATCCACGGCGCCCGGGGAGCAGTTGGGGGTTAGGTGTCTTGCTCAAGGACACCTCAGTCATGAACTGTCGGCCCTGGGGATTGAACCGGCAACCTTCAGGTCACAGGGCCAGACCCCTAACCTCCAGCCCACGACTGCCCCCAATGACTAAGAAATGAAAACTTTAGTGGAGGTTCTACCAGGGAGACCCCAGCACAGCGTCGCTCAGTACTCAAATCACTGGCCTCCACCTGTCTTTAAAATGACTCCACTTACATGCCGGTTCTGCCACTTTCAGATGCCGTTGTTTTGATATCCCCCTCTTTCCTCCCCCCACCTTCAGGTCCCCGTCCAGTTGCCCAGGGAGCAGGCACTGTCCCCATCCATATGTCGCCGGATCTGTGAGGATCCAGACATTCCAAGACCTGGGCCACTGGCCGAATAATTGTAATATTTTATTAATTGTTATACTTCAAATTGTTCAATCTTATTGAGGATCTGAACGTTTTTCCTCCTTCACACTTGCCTGAAGTCTTTCTGGTGGAACGGCATCATTACCATGAGCACTAGTTGCTAAGTAACGAATCACTTTACGGTGCAGGCTAAGCGTTACTCATTTTCTACTGTAGCTCATACAGAAACAGGAAATGGACACATTAGACAATTTCTATAAGATTACATTTGACCTGCAGCCCTTTTAGTCAGATTCTGAAGGGGGGAACAAAATGGGCTGTGAAATGCTTTACAGACTTACTGGAACAAAACAACTAAAGGTTCTTTAGGAAACTGAGCTGAACCTGATATTGTGACAGATTTTTATGGCTCTAACGCAGATACTAAGCACAAAGCAATGTTCTCCACTTCTTTGCTCTACTTTTCTATTTTGCAGAAGTGTTGTATAAAAGTAATTGAACACCTGATGACTTGTTTTTATCAAGAATAACATCACAGCTGCGGTGATCTTTGGTACTCGCCCTCGCCTCATGCCAGCGGCCAAACCACAGCCGTGATGCTGCTACTTTTGGCCAGAATAACATGCAATAACACGGTTTGTAACAAGCACTAACAAAAACACTAATCATTAGATTAAAAATGCACATTGTTCTTTGTGTTGAAAGGTCCATACGTGATGTAGGGGCTCCCAATCATCAGGCGAGTGTAGCAGATGAACTTTCATCCATGGCCAGGAGTCCAAGAGCACACAATTTGCCTCGCTCTCTCCGGGTGGGTAGGATGAACCCCCCACCAACCACCCCCGCCCCCATCACCCTGGTGGTTGGTGTTCTCCTCTGAGCTGCCTAATGATGTTACGTGAGCAGCAGATCAAAAATGTGTGGTGGCGCTTTTACAGGTCATGTAGAGAGCCTGTGTTTGCCTTCGCCATCCTAGCGCTGGTGGTATCGCATGATTGGGTAAGTCTTAACAAGTGAATAGAATTGGGTACGACTACATTAGGGAGTTTAGTAAAGTAATATGTGGAATGAGACGTAGCCTTTGTGTAGACAAAGTTAGACTACGTTATGGTGAATTTTCAGATAAAGATGTAAATAAAGCCACATTACAGCAACTATAAAAAGATTAAATTAAATATGCATCTTTATCTGTTTTATGCATCTGCTAGCCTACAGAGGACAGAGTGATTATCATTTATAGATAGATAGATAGATAGATAGATAGATAGATAGATAGATAGATACTTTATTGATCCCGAAGGAAATTTAGGAAATTTTATTTATCTGTTATTCAGCAGTATTATTATCGTTTATGTAGCATTTTTTGGGGTGACGTAACGCCTCAGCCGCCCCTGCCCAGCAACCCTCCTCATTTCCATTGTGAAATGAATCAGAGGCTCTCTGACAGCTGAGTGAATCATCTCAGTGAGTCCATCCTAAGCCTCTGTTCAGCCTGCAGCAGAGGCGCTGAGCATGTTCCCTCAGCCAGCCTGTGTGAGCCGAATCAGAACACAGCCTTCAGTCAAGTTCCTTTGGAACGGCCCACCAGAGCCCTGACTGCCATCAGTCTGCCACATAACCCATCTGCAGAAGTCTGCACAGCGGCCCGGCTCTCCGTCCAGATCCTCGCTACACACCACTGGCAACCAGAGCTTGGCTGACCACTCAATTGAGCTTGGACATCATTTCTCAAATCTTTGTCGGTTTCGGGACGGTTTCAAATTTCACATTCGGGTTCTCCCAGTCTGCCTCCCATGTTTGACACATTTAGATTCATCAGCTTTAGTTTTACTCCTTACTTTATTTTTATTTTTATTCTATATGGCCAAAAGTTTGCGGACACCTGCCCAACCAGTGATTCTTCTAAAAATAAGAGTATTATTGCTGGCAGTAACTGCCTCTAGTCTTCAGGGAAGGCTTTACACTAGATGTTGGAACACTGTTGTGAGGATTTGATTGCAGTCCGCAGTGGAAGAACTAGTAAATATCACGTATTTATGTTTCATGATTAGTTCTGGATCACAGACGCCACCAAACTCATCCCAAAGAACTTGATTGGTGCTCCATCACTCCAGAGAATGCAGTTCCAGTGCTTCACAGCCCAGTGCTGGGGGACTTTTTACCCCTTTAGTCTATGCTTGGCTTTGGACATGGTGATCTTAGGCTCATGTGCAGCTGCTCCAGAGGATCCTGTTCTCTTGTCAATGCATTTCTATGGAGATTATATAAACTGTGTCCCGTGCACCTTGAAGCAGCCATGTTCACCAATAAGAAAATGTCCACAAACTTTTGGACATATAGTGTACTTTCACCACCTTTAATCACTTTTTAATCTGAATCTAGTCCACAAAGCTCCTGAAACGATTCAGGAAAAGCCAAAAGCATGTTTAATTTGTTTGGCCAAAAATAGCTTACATATGTAAATATTTTAACTGGCAGACTGTTTAGGTTTAAGCTGTAATGTTTAAATTTGTTCTTATATTATTCATATTCATTTATATATTATTAAAATGCATATTTATTTAGATTTTCAAGTATTATTCATATCTTATATATTTGTACAACTGACCATCACACCTTTATGAACATGTTGGACACAGGGGCTCAGTCTTGCTGGAACAGGATAGGGTCTTCATCTAAATGCTGCCACAAAGTTGGATATATAAATGTGTAAAATGCCTTTTTATGCTGTAGCATTAACATCACCCTGCACTGCAATTAAGAGGCCCAAACAGTGAAAAACAGCCCTAGCCCATTATCCCCCCTCCTCCAAACTTTACTGTTGACATTGTGCATTCCAGTAGGCAGCGTTCTCCGGGCATCTGCCAAAGGTTTGGACAGAACATTGTCAGGCATGGACTGAAAATGTGATCCTGCATATTGAGTCAGACTCAGAAAGAAAATGATCTGGCTGTATTTGGGTTCAGACCAAAGTGTCAGGCCTGATTAAAGTCCTACTACTACCTAGACATATCTGCCCAAACTCGACTATTCACAATGAAGGTTTGGTGAGTTTGGAGTAGGGATGGCCAATATGGTCTTCCTGTTATCATGATAAAATACATTACACCATTCTTTTGTATCATGGGTATCAGAACTCTGAACAACTGTATGTATAATTAAAATAAATACAATTAGACCTGCAAACAATAACAAGCAGTGTACAATAACTGCCCAACTTGCAAAATAACAAGCAGTTAGATAGCAGCGCCTTAGGCCTTATCTTCTTTGTTTATTTTAAGTTTTTAACAATGATTTGACTTTTCCACCTATTCCATCTAGAATAGATCATTTTAACACATACTGAATAAAAAAGCGTAGGTTTTTTTAATGGCAGTGCTCTTTTGCTGGTGCATTTTGTCGACTTGATCACAAACATCAGAAAATTAAATGGAATGTGTTACTAAACCCAGTATATAATAATATAATAATAAACAGTATATAATAATTAATCTAAAATTAATATAGGAATAAGAAGTAGTACATCACTGCTTTCGGGACAAAAAAAAAAAAAAAACATTTTTCAGTTTTTGACATAATTTGAAAACGCTTCTTTACCTTTTTATAGTCTATAAATTTTATGATGAATGGACCATAGAAATAACCAAAAATGACTTGGACAGACATCTGGTTCCATTGACTTGCATTAGAAGTAATGAAGGTTTATTCCTTCTCCTGTAAAGTTGTCATTTTGGAGATACAAGATTTTCTCCCGACAGCAGGGAAATAAATATGTAATACATTTCAACTACATATTGTGTTGAAAGCTAAATATCGGGAAACATGCCACCCTTAAAGGCCCATTTTTTAAATATTGTTTATAAGTGATGTGATGACCCATCCCAGCCCGTATTCGGGCACAATGGGCCTCATTCATCAACCATTCTTAAGTACTTTCGTCTTAAAAACCACCAGGTTTGTACGAAGATTCTGACATTCACCAGTGTTTTCTTATTTGGGATTTGCTCTTAGGTAAGAAGAGAATCTGCAAACATTCAAGAGCACAAAGTAAAGAACAGTTCTGCGCTTGAAGAACACGTCAAGAAAAGACTATTGGAGAATGAGGCCCAATACTCCTGGGCTATATTTGAGTTTGGTCTAAAATACTAGGTCTGATTGAACCTCTGCAACTAATTCATGTTGCATTTTGCTGCTCAATTCAGCCTCTCTTCGGTTTAAAAGACCATCTACTCCTCTCTCTTCTCTCTACCACGTTTATGTCGGTGTAGCCAAAGCTAAGACACAACAGAGGCAACAGGAGGTTGAGAATAAAAGCATGGCTTCTTATGGAAAGGCGAAGATTTCTGCAGATATGGACAAAAAAAAGCAGAGATGACTGTGGAACGGTAAAATTAAGTGCATTGGAGAGCTCTGAGTTATGGCTGTCATAAGTCCCCCCCCTTTCCAAAAAAAAGCAGGTCTACCTCACAGCAGGTATTGATGGATCGAGCTCGTAACTGAGTGAAGGTTGTAATTTAGACGCTCATTTCAGACAACACACATTTCCATTACGCCACAGGGCATAAAATCTTTCACCATAGCTGTCAAAGAACCACTGTTTGTTTGGAGACAAATCTATAACTCAGGCTTCTCGGCAAAACGAATGTGTAAATAATGCGTTTAATGAGACAGCGAGTGCGGAAGCATTACTAGCAATTCAGGTGTCGCATCAGTATGAATATAATAAAGGAGGAGAAGATAACGAAGAGGATGAACATAATGAAGCTGCTGCACACCAATTTCGGTTGGCCAGAGGTGGCCAGTGAGGTATAAAGAGACTGAAAATGTGGACAAGCTGGAGGCCTAACAGTGTAAAAAATCCACTGTGTTCCTTAAACATGTGCAGTATTGAGCAGCCTATTTCTTCATCTACAATAACTTTCACATGTCTTTTCTACACTATATGGCCAAAGGTTTGCGGACACCTGCTCAACCAATGTTCCTTCCAAAAATAAGAGTATTACCATGGAGTTTGTCCCGCTCTGGTACAGTAACTGTTTCTAGTCTTCGGGGAAGGCTTTACACTAGATGTTGGACCATTGTTGTGAAGATCAGGAGCACTAGTGAGATCAGGTATTGATGTTGGATGATTAGCTCTGGATCACAGACGCCACTAAAACCATCCCAAAGGACTTAGTTGGTGCTTCATCACTCCAGAGAACACAGTTCCACTGCTCCACAGCCCAGTGCTGGGGGGCTTCATACCCCTTTAGCCTATGCTTGGCTTTGGACATGGTGATCTTAGGCTCATGTGCAGCTGCTCCAGAGCATCCTGTTCTCTCGTCAATGCTTTTCCATGGAGATCATACAAACTGTGTGTGCATTTGAACTCCCGCGTCAGCAGTAAGTGCACCTTGATGCAGTTGAATTGCCTAATAAGGGGTGTCCACAAACTTTCGGACATATAGTGTACGTTTTTTATTCCAATCATGATGGCATTATGTATTTCAGGTAACTAGCTCATCCCATTGTGAAAGATTGGGCATTATAAATGTAATAAGGTACACTGCGTTATATAAACACGATGATGGCATTTCAAAGTTATGATGTGTCTATAATATTCAGTTCATGTCTGAACAGAAAAATAAACACATTCCACCCATTTCTATCTCAGAAGGGTCACTGTCTGGAGGTGTGGGAGCTAAAAGCAAGAGGGGACAGATAAGCACAAGGAAAACTTCTGAGAAACTAAGCATCTCACCACAGAACACGTTCAGCTTTCTCTCCAACACCAGTCACTCGACTCAGATATCCTCTAAACGGGCGTCGGTTTGGCTGGAACTGAGCCTCTGCTGTGCTCTGTGGCACACAAGGCCTGCTGACTGAACTATCGTTAGCTTATCCAAAACGCTGCCACCCCAAACTCCGTCCCAACACGTCACTCGACTTTCGCTTTTTCAGTTTATTCATCAACACTAGCTAGAATCAAAAACCAGCCCAGACCAGCACAACTGGTGAGTTAGTCAATCAGGCTACAGATCCAAATACCATGAAATAGGTTTAATTCCACTGTTCTGTCCTTTCAGCACCGGTTGCTCAACTTCTCTCCCTCAGATTTGAGTCAGTATCATCTAAACCTAAACCTGCAGCTTCTTTAGCTTAGCAGAGCTGTTGGAAGCTTATCTAACCAGCTGCTCTCTCCGAGTGAGCAGCACAATTTATCCATTTGTTAAACAGATGGTTCGACATTTACTGAACAATGTTTTGATGTTGCCATAACGCAGGACAAGATTGCACAAAAGCCAAAAAACACTACACACACCTTGCTGAATGAACAGTCGTGGGCTGGAGGTTAGGGAACCAGTCCTGTGACCAGAAGGTCGCCAGTTCGATCCCCTCGGCTGACAGTCCGTGACTGAAGTGCCCTTGAGCAAGACACCTATCCCCCAGTTCCTCCCCGGGTGCTGTGGATAGGGCTGCCCACTGCTCCAGGCAAGTGTGCTAACTGTCCCCTAGTATGTATGTGGGTGTTTCACTGCACTGGGTTAAATGCAGAGGTCTGATTCCACAGTGACAAATGGTTCAATTCACTTTATCATGCTGATGATGACATTACGATTTAAAGGTTTCCATATAAACGCAAATTCTATTTGTAACACTCCGGTGTCAAAAACTCAGAACTTTTCGTTTATTTTTCTTTGATGTTCTCTTTTGTCAGGCAAATGGACTGACATCCATCTCCTCACAAGTGTCTTATAAAGAAATTAATAATGGTTTTAACAAGAAATTAAACACATGAAGGGTCCCAGACTTTTGCCTGGTACCATATACTGTTGCTGTCGGAAACACATATACAAACATTCAAATATCCCGTTTGAAAACACCAGCTTCCTTTTTCTTTGTGTGAACATTTCATAATGAACAGATGAACAGAAATGATCCAAAAACTGTTCCATTAACTTCTATTCAGAGTTAAAGGAGACATATTTTACTCCCTTTTTGCCAGCTTAAAATACCTCCCTGCGCTCTTTGAAAGACTTCTGTGATAAGCAGGAGGAAAAACCTAGAATTTTCCATCTGTTAAGAATATTATTTTCTGGGTGTCGATTCTGCGGGACATGCCGGGCCGTCACGGCGCTGCTGTGTGCAGTACACCGGCTACAGTGCAGCACAGCATTGTGAGACTGTATAGCACCAGGTAGCACAGCGGTGCTATAGCACACACATCAAGTTCAAGCTAATTTTTACACTCTACTCATTTAACTTTAATGAAATCAACATCACGGCAACATCGTTTATCCTGCTCAGAACTGGTTTGTTCTGAAACTGCGAATGTGTGGTTTTTAAACTGAAACATATGAGGTGAAAAAGACCAGGCGAGTAACATCAGCCGGGGTAACAGACCATTAGGATTTGTCTGAAAGACTGACTGCCTTTCTCGCTGTAAACATACAGCCACATGTGATCTATTGTGGCTTTCTGTGGTCTTAAAATGACTTTAATTTAATGTAGTAAAGGCAAAATGTTGAGTGAGGGGCTGAGAGACCGAACAGAGTTCGGAGTCAGTCGCACAGTGCTGCCTCGAGTCAATGCGGAGTCAGACAACACTTAGGCACTGCTGCAGAAGGCCAACCACCGACCAGAGTGCAGCAGGTGAGAGTTTACATTTACGTCCATAGCTCTGTTTCAGTATATGGTGTTTAATTGACGATGCTATTCCGCTGACTCAGCGAACGCATTATTATTAAGCTTTGATCGGCTGATATGGACCCTTCAGAGCAACGTCTGCTCATCTTAGACTCCGCCTACATATCAGTTTGTATCACTACTCAGATTAAGGTCAGAAACCTCAGTGTTTTGAGTTGAAACATCATCCATGCAGCCTAGAAATGGCATTGTTTATTCAAGAGCTTAACCAATAACCGACATCTTCAGTACCAGATGGGATTTGTCTGGACGGCACATCATGTTTTCAGTTAAACTGAAATACAGAAACTAACATTCGTTTATTTTCCTATAAAATATAAGGCTTGAAAACCTGACTTGCTGAAAACCTGGCATCCAAAGACAGCACAGTTAATGCTTGTTTATGTCCAAAATGAAAATACACCAAAACAGCAGAGACTTCACATTTCACAATTTCTCAAAAGGTGTGACAACTAAAGCAGATGTGAACTGGCAAGGAAAACACAGGTTTGTCGTTGTTTACTTGATTCCCTTCAAGAATATTTTTTTACTTCTGAAAAAGTTTCAGAAATACAAAGTATATATTATATACACAACACTGGCTGAAAGTCTTAGGCAGCTGTAATGGGGAGCGAGGTTGCGGACGCATATCTGGAGATAAGAGACTTTTATTGTGGGCAAATCCCAAATCAGGGTCATGACGGTACAAAATCAGAGAACCAACACGGATAGATTTAAAGTCAGACATGATAAACATGGAAACACCGAACCAACATATAAACACTACAAAACAGTACATCAAACAACAAAGACCAGCGACAACTAGAGGCAAACACAGGGCTTAAATAATAACAGGGTAAACGACGAACAGGCGGGAACACAGGGGGAGACAATCAGGGTTGCAGTCATGAAACAAGGGGGCTGGACTAACAACCAAAACAAACACACATGGAAGTTCAAAAGTAAACAAAAAGCACATGGACCGGATTGGGAGGGGCCAATTGTGATAGCAGCCAAGACACATTTTAAAAATCTATTTATATGTACATCAATTACATCATGAGCACAATTTACTGAAGCACTGATTGGTCAAACCAGGAGCTGCTTCTATTATATATACATATATACATATATATATATATATATATAAAAAAAGAAATCCCCCTTGGAGAGCTAGTAGCTAGTGGAAGTGGCTGGGGAAAGGGAGGTCTGGGCCTCATTGCTTAGGATGCTGCCCCCGCGACCCCAACCCCAGAGAAGCGGAAGATAATGGATGGATGGATGGAAAACCATATTTTGTATTATTTTCAGTCCTATTATGGCCGCTGTCCACTGGACACATCGTGCATCATAACGTAGCAGATACAGGTGCTGCTTTGCACTGCTTTGCAGTGAGAGTGCCTATAAAATTCAATTTCAGGTTCACTTTTACACTCTAATGGTACAAATGTTCAAAAATTCAATAAAACTTAAACATAATTTAGCATGTCTGGTATCAGTTTATTACCTCTTCACAACCTCCCTGTTTTGAAGCTGAAAGATACAAGGTGGACAAGACGAGGCTAGTATGTTAGCGGAGGTAACAGACCATTAGTGTTGGTGTGTTTTTCTCTGCACTTCTCTGTAAATTTTAAGCCACACATGATCTACAACACCTTTCTATGGTCTTAAAATGGCTTTAATTTTAATTAGTTGTTGGCACAGGGGTGTGTCCCCTGACTTAAAACAAGTTTAACATTTTTGGACACAGCATGGCATCTCAGGTACACTATATGTCCAAAAGTTTGTGGACAGCCCTTCTTACTGCATAAAGGCGCACTTATTGTTGACACGGGAGGTGAAATGCATACACAGTTTGTATGATCTCCATAGAAAAGCATTGACAAGAGAACAGGATGCCCTGGAGCAGCTGCACACGAGCCTAAGATCACCATGTCCAAAGCCAAGCATAGGCTAAAGGGGTATGAAGCCCCCCAGCACTGGGCTGTGGAGCAGTGGAACTAGTGTAGTCTGGAGTGATGAAGCACCAACCAAGTCCTTTGGGATGAGTTTGAGTGGCGTCTGTGATCCAGAACTAATCATCCACCATAAAAACATTTGGCTATATAGTGTGGCTCCTCACAAAGCTGCTAGAAAAACGAGTATAATCAGCCAAAGGATTGGATCAGGTGAGTTAAATGAGGCAGAGCTAAACTCTGCGATGCTGTTGTCCTCCAGGACTGGAGTTTGACACCCTAAACTGAGAGAAAGACATGAAAGATTGGAAAGGTGATGGTGGGGTGTAAAGATTTTCTCCCAGAACAGGAGGGAGGTGAAATCTCACACATGTCCTGCATTCTGTTCCACAGCAGTGCCGCCCACATTCTCTACTCACAAGCCACTGGTAAGGGAACTTCAGTCGATTATTTGGCAATATATTTCACGGATAATGGGCATTATAGCCATCAAAATGCCCATAAAGTAGTGTTGTCCCTGTTGACAAGCAGTTTATTTACAGCTTTTTTTTTACTCCATTCACTTTATACATGGTATCCAGAACCAGGTAGTTAAGAATTTAGCCTCACAGACGGAGATTTATCTCATAACAAACTAAATAATTAGGTGCTGTAATGATAGTCTTTACTGCGGTACACCACAGTACATAAAAGTGATGTCAGCATTTTAAAATTATTTAACTGTCTTTATTAAAATGATCCTAAAATTATGACGTGTCAAATATCTAAAATATCTATTCCATGTCTGCATAGCTAAAAAAACACATTCCACCCACTTATGT
Organism: Pygocentrus nattereri; assembly: GCF_015220715.1. Taxonomy (NCBI): domain Eukaryota; kingdom Metazoa; phylum Chordata; class Actinopteri; order Characiformes; family Serrasalmidae; genus Pygocentrus; species Pygocentrus nattereri. The sequence continues at coordinate 3,363,924 of NC_051236.1, read as the reverse complement.
TTTCACTGATTGGTGGCTTGGGTGTCACGATTGGCTCCTCCCACTCCTCCATGTGCTTTTGTTTTGAATTCTTCCCAGTCCGGCCCCTTGTTTCGTGACTCCGCCCCGATTGTTTCCACCTGTCCCTCATCATCCCTGTTGTATTTAAGCCCTGTGTTTGCCCCTCGTCTTTGCCGGTCTTTGTTGTTTATTGTTTGTTTTGTTTGAAGTATTTGGATCTCTGTATTTGGTGTTTATCTCGTTATGTCATTCCCTCCATTTCTCTGTGTTGGCTCGTTAAACCTGGACTGTCATGAAATGACCCTGGATTTGCCCTCATTAAAAGTCGCTTATCTCAGCGTATGCGTCTGCCTCCTCGCTCCACGTTACAGTGGGAGCCCACTGATAGAGGGAATGAGGGGAAAATATAAGTGAAAATATATGTGGTGAGCATCCAATATTATGTGGTGAGCACCTGATAATATCTGTTGAGCACCTTATAGTAGCTGGTGCTCACCTGAAGCTATGTGTTGAGCACCTAATAATATCTGCTTTGCACACTATACTATTTGATGAGCACTTGACACTATCAGGTAAGCACCAGATACTATCGGGTGCAAACCAGATACTGCTGTACATGATGAGCACCAGATTTTATCAGATGAACACTAGATAATATCAGGTGCACACCAGAAACTATGAAGTGAGATACTATGCGGTGTGCACTAGACACTATGTGGTGAGCACCAGATACTATCTGGTGAACACCTGAAGCTATATGATAAGCACCTGATAGTATCTGCTTTGCACACTATACTATTTGATGAGCACCTGATACCATCAGTTGAGCACCAGATGAGCTATGTGGTGAGCACTAGATACTATGTGGTGAGCACCAGGCACCAGATACTATCAGGTGAGCACCAGATACAGATGTGGTCTTTTTTTTTTAATAGCATCTGGTTCTCATCTGATATCATCTGGTGCTCACCAAATAGTATCTGGTGCTCATTACTTAGTATTTGGTTCTCTCTAGATTTCTGCTTAATAAAAAGTCCCTTTAAGGACTCTCCAGACCTTTTAGCCTCTGCTTCTCACAAATTTGGCTGTGATTTTTTGCAGAATGCTTTCCACTTCTGAAAAACTAAAAGCCTCATCCAGTGCTTTTCCACACAGCTACACACAACGCAGTTTAAGCTGCTTTTGGAAAAACAGACACACACAAGACGAAGCAGAAAACAAACAGGCCGAATGTCTTCAAGTGCAAATAATATCTCCTTTGTGCTTCACAGACCAAACAACGGTGGCACTGGGCTACTTTACATATTGGAAAAGTAAAAGTGGCACAGAGAGATTTTTCACATCATTCAGCAGCTGAAACTTGGAATTCTTCCACAAACAGCTCAGATGTTCGGAGCCCTGTCTGAGCCCCGGTTGAGCTGCTTTTAGAGATTCTAATCCTTGTGACAATGGCACAAAGGTTTCAGTTGCAGGGACACAGCTGGTCCATCATCTTGGTTGTCACCATGCCAACCAAGTTAGCCATATAGCTTTTGTTAGCCAGAACTAAGCATGCTCTGTAGTGAGCAGAGCTGTATCATGCAAGTTAAGCTAATGCTAACAAGGTCCCCTGTCCTAGTTAGCAGCATTGCTTGGCATTTAGCAATTGTTAGATGGACTGGCTTTAAAACATGTGCACTGTGTTCACTTGGTGGTGATGGCGTAGGAGAACTACAGCAAAAAAAGTGTCACTACCTCCCACCCCCCAATAGCATATAGAGTGGTGGCATCTGCAGGCAGTTTACAGGTGATAAAAAAAAAGGTGATACCACCTTATACAACTTTAGAAATGATGCCAATGTCTCTTACAAGGACACAAACAAGGGCACATAATACATTTTTATCTAAGTACAACAGTAGCAAGAGACTGTAAATGTAAATGTGCGTGGTTCCCTTCCTCCAGCCACAAAATCATAAGTGGTCTCTGGAAATGAAATCATTACCCGTGGAAATGCCAGATGTAAGCATCTACACTTCTCACTGTGATCAGGTCATTCGGGACGGTGGTTAATGCCATGTGTAAACAGGGTGATGGCGTACTTTGGGTCACTGGAGTTGGCCTAATTACATTAGTGTTTTAGAATCTCATCTCCCAAGAGAGCTAACCTGAAAAGAGCTGTCAACAACTCCCATTTTAAAGGGCTCATGTCTTAAAAACAACAGCATTTTTTAAATGTAAAAGGCATTTGGCAGAGTGTAGACTGCTAATGTTATTAACAGTTTGTTAATGTTTTTTTGCTGTTGTTAATGTTTAAAACACACTGTTCACTTTCCAGGCAGCATGGTGGCGCGATGGGTAGGCGCTGTCGCCTCACACCAAGGAGGGGTTCGATTCCCCGCCCGGGCGGCCAGGGTCCTGTCTGTGTGGAGTTTGCATGTTCTCCCCATGTTTGCATGGGTTTCCTTCCACAGTCCAACGACATGCAGCCAGGCCAATTGGGCATGCTACATTGCCCCTAGGTGTGAGTGTGTGTGTGATTGTGTATGTCTGTCTGTCTGCCCTGCGATGGACTGGCGACCTGTCCAGGGTGTTTCCTGCCTTTCGCCTGATGACCGCTGATGACCGCTTGCAATGCGCAACTACATTGTTATTCGATTTATATTATTCTTCCGCTTTTTATTATTAATTTGCTGCATAACTAGTCCCGCAGTTTTTGAGATATTCACGCCGTTCCAACTCCAGATCGTCCGGCCCGATTGTGTGATGCACAGCTTTTTGATCGGATGCACAGATTCCGAATAGCAGCCGAAAATCTGGGAGTTTTTGTCCCATTGAAAATGAATGGGGAGACTCTTGGCAGCTTGCCAGACATGATGTCACAATGGGTCCCTCTCTCACACAACACCTACAAACTCACGCACGGAGCTCAAAGTCTCACCTGCTCCCAGCCTGATTCTCAGCATTACCACCACACAATGATTTTATTAAGGTGGAACTGCTTTTAAGGTGGAACTTCTTTTAAGGTAGCACTGAGTTTACATTGACAATGAATGGGGTGAAAAACTGCATGATAATCTACTGTATTTCTGCTTGCCCGAACAACACCGTTTCGCATATACTACTTCAGGGCAGGCCCCAAAACACAAATTCACTCTTTTATTCCATCCCTCGTTTCTCGCATAGACTTCCATAGCATCCGCTGCACAACTATCCTGCGTTTCCATCAGGAAAGGCACATTTCTAGTCATTATTAGCATCATCAAGTGCCTTCATGTCAGCTCTGACTTCTGGTGATCATACGGAAAGCATTTCTCCAGAATATCCTGTCTTCTGTTTGGGTTCCTTCGGCTTCTTTATTGCTCGTTCGTGATTGGTGTGACTATCTCCGTCATGGTGCGGCTCATCATCCTCTTCATTTATCTTCAACTGTCCCAAGCAACTGTCTTTTCCAGTGAAGGTGCTGGTTCTTTTCATAACGGTGGTTGGTGTAGTGTAGTGGGTAATACTGCCTTCTATGCTGGAGACTGGGGGTCCCTGCATGGGCAGGCATGCTACTCTATACCAATAAGAGTCCTTGGGCTAGACTCCTAACACCACCTTCGCCTACATGTGTAAAAAATTATCAAATTGTAAGTCGCTCTGGAAAAGAGTGTCTGCCAAATGCCGTAAATGTAATATGTCCAGAATAAGAGCTTCTGTTTGTTTGTCTGGGCTCTGAGCGAGAGGTGAGGCTTGATTTGCTCATGAATCCATTTGTTTGTCTTCGCCAACACCAAAGTTCAAAAGGCAGCAATATTTTCCCTGTCCTGCTTTTTCATCTGTCCAAATTTTGAATCTGTAAATAACTGCAGAAAAGACCACAGCCTGGATGTTTCTGATCTTTGTTTGTTTTTGGAAACATCATTACATTTGAGGATCTTCTGTTGAGAGCCAACCTGTATTGTTTATCTTGACTACTCAGTTGTTTATTCTTAATAATTGGTCCAACTAAACAGCAAATCCAGCCCATATTACCGTCACCGTTTTTGTGATGCCACAGATACATTTACATGTACCCGCCTATTCCATCTACAGCAGTTTAGGCACACCCATTGAGACTGAAGTCATAACAAGCGTGTTGGTACAGACTATACATGGAACAATGCAGGACAGCCAATCAGAACAAAGCTCATTTACATATTCTTAAAGGCATAGTATTTTAAAAGCCTGTTTAATTTTCAAGGATTAAAAAGAGGCTGGAAACTGGTTATGAAAAAATGAACGATCACTGTTTTTGGTTCATAAAACCAAGCAAGTATTATAAGTGGACCTCAAGGGAAAACACAAAGAAGCAGGAAAAATGTGAGACATGGGCCATTTAACAAATACAGCTGGACACAGTATCTATCAACAATATGATATGCAGCCAGCTCCTGCTGCTACAGGGTCAATCAATCAACATACGCTGCCCTTAAACTGAACACACAGGCCTAAACTTGCCCAGGCATCGTACAGCATCCCTGAAACCAAGCGCGCTATTTGGTCTATTCCTCTTCTCCAAGGCACCAGCAATCCTGCAGCGCAGTACAGAATGCAAAAAAAGGTCATCCAGAAAACATCAGCTCATAAACAAATAGCTCCGGCACATTACCATTAAAAGTTGGCCAACTGAATTCCAAACCATTGTTTACACGTGCCGCATACGACCCGGATTCCTGCACTAAACCCAGCGAGGCCATTTACTCATAGTAATTTGGTTTCCCAGCACAAGCAAGACTCCAGCAGGGCTATCATAGAAAGACAGATCGCTTCTGCAGGTGGAGGGAGAGCAGACCGCAGTGGCCTAATAAAAAAAAGCACTCTGCATACGGGCCCACGTCCGCACGGCGAGGACCCGCTGCTTTGCAATTTCGCTGCAGTCTTAGGGAGCGCCGTTAACCATTAGCCTCAGAGTCGCTATGATTAATACGGAGAAACAAAAGCCAACGGGTGGATCCGGGAAAGGACATTGGAAATGCGAAGGTGGGAGCGTGCCCAGATGCCCTGAAGGGATGTTTAAGAGCTCTTAGGGATTTGACAAACTGGCTGAGCCGGCGGAAGACGTGGAGATATAAAAAAAGCGATATACTATCACTCTCACTGTACGCGGGCGACCCCCATTTTCTCATAATTCACCATGGGAGAGGAGGAGAGTTCCAGGTCAGCTGGCCACCTCCAAGTTAATTGGCTTTATTGATTTCGGTAGCGGAGAAACAAACGTCTGCTGAGAGGTACGCGAACGAGCATCTCGTCACAGAACGTTTTTGTCAGGATTGCTGCCTTGATAACCCTTTAAAAAGACGTTTAAATTGACCTGGTGTACCAGCGCTCACAAGCCCCCAGGGGTGGCGAACCAAAAATCAAAGGAGAATACGCCATATGCTACTGTGGGCACAGGGCTGCACTGGTGTCCATCACGATCGGCAAGCTCCTTTGCAGTTCGCTGAAAAACCTCAGAAGGCTTCCGCAAACACCAGATGGGGTAATGTTCTAGACCTTGTTTTCCTGGAATAAGCATCTCCATAATAAGTGCAGTGACAAGGCTAGGAAATGCCTTATTGGGTTGACATGATTTACACCAACCGCAAAACAGCTGGTAACTGTGCATAATCCAGCTCCTGATTGGTGGACACTTAATCCCTTTCCAATCAATATCTCATGTCTACCTGCAACTGCGAATGGGTTTTGTTCGCCTGCTCATCCCTCGGGATGCTATAAACACCATCAATAACATATTACCACTCATATCTATATCGTTCCCCCCTCTGACGAGGGTGTTGAAGGATGGTGTCAGGAGAGCATATGATATCGGATACTAATGGCTGCTGTATTTCAAGGCTTTCGAAGCTGTAAAGGTCATTGGAAAGTCTTGCAGAATGAAGAAAAGCAAAAAGGAACGATTGCACAATTAGCACAGTGCATTCATCAGAGTTATTGCATAGCCTGCAAATGTTCAGCCTCTCCCTCCCAGCCTCCAGGACGACAAATTAGCAGGCAGACGATTAAAAGCACCCTTAAATAAACAAACACAACTTGGGCTTTCTTCCGTCGCCTCCGCAACACTACCACTATTCACAATCCTGTCCGTTCGAGCCTGCTCCCCATCGCTTATCCACGCTGTGGGCTCCATTACCGATGTCCGAGGTGTTGTGTTTGCAGGCCTTGCGGAGGAAGGACTCTATCTCTGCTCCCGCTCGAGTATCACTCGGCACTGTCGAAAAGCGCTGCTAAGTGCCCTGGAGCCCCAGCTCGTATTTCCTCTACCCTCCAGATTATGAATGATAGGGAAACTCTTTTTACATTCATTACCGAGGCTCCTATGAATAATTCATCCGCTCAAATTACAGCCCCTGAAAATGTTCAACCGTGTTGTATCTGGCCCCTTCTTCTCCAATAGATCACGGCTCGTACGCATGATGTATTCGCCGGGCTAAGAGTCAGCCATCCATTTGCGAGATCTGAAAAATGTGGAAAAACTTGCAGGGCGAAAATGTGAAACAGCGGATCGTGTGGATAAAATCTAGATTTGGAATAAACCATAAGGACTTTTTTTTTTTTTTTTTTTACAGGGGGGAGGACGCTTGTTTTTGCAATCGCTCCTCGGTATGATACGCTATCAGACTGCATTATCTGCTTCTACTTTAAGAGTAATTCAAGGTGATAGCAGAATGCACAGCAAATAATGAATTGCCTCGGGTCAGGTATCAAATCCTGTGAGGATGCGTGCAGGAGAACAGAGCATGTATGGGTGTAGGAGGGGAAATCATAAAGTGCTGAGGCTGTAACTCAGGCATCACCGCGCTGTGTAATATCATCAGAGCTTCTGCAAGTTCTGTCAACACAGCCCAGGCCACGTCTCCCTTGAGGGAACAGGGGGCTGTCACTCAACCGAATAATGCTACAGACAGTGCTGGTATTTCGCAGAGAGGGGATAGAGTCCATCATCCAACCTGGGTCACAGAGAGACAAACTTTGCTAAAGGTTAGCTGCGTATTGTGACCGGTTCCCTCTCCCACCTTGGCTGCGCTTCTGACAAAGCGCCAGCACCCAAGATAAAGGAAAGGGTCAATGTCAGCAAGATTAGTCTTCTCCACGTCGCCAGGAGGGAGGACAATGACAAAGTTCAGGGATGGGCCTGGAGCTTTTGCAGGGAGAATGGTCAAGGCAATGATACGAGTAAAAGTTTGATAAGTGACAGAAAAGATGATGCCGCTCGGCTATGGCTCTGGATTCTAATAAGCATTATATTATGGAATATCGATTCCACAGTCCATGACATTTCAGAGGCAGCACGGAGCACATGTACACCCACCGATTAATCAGGAGGTTATTGACGTCCTGTGGTGTAACTGTGGAAAGGGTCCTCTGGAACAGATGGCTGATGAAAACTGTCTCAGTCAAACGACGGACCACCACCCACGATCAAAGACGGCTACGAGGGACCTTTTTAACACTCACCCGGTGGTTGCTAGACCACTCGGGTTGTTCAGATGTCATCTTTTAACATGAGACATATGCTAATCATAGAATTCTTTCTTCATAGAAACCTTCAACTAGAAATTATTTATGGATCGTTTTACTAAATTGGTTCAGAGTTCAAAACCCATTCTGGACTTCCGGCTGAAGTCCTTTTGTTCAAATAAATGATAGCATTACATTTTGTCACCACCAAAACGATCATAATGCTGCCTAAACTTTACCAAATGTCAGATTTTGGGGAAAAACCTATAAGATCTAACTGCTCACTATGGGTCCATGAGGGGCAAGGATGCAGGCTCACTTTCTGCTCTTTTTAAAAAGCCATTTTAAAATTGAAACTCTTGATAAATCTAAATCTTTTAACTTCACTTAAAAAGGTCTTTTTAATTTAGAAAAAACGGTCATATTTCAACAATTTTGAGATTAAGTTAAGTGATACTTTTTTAATCCCACAAACGGGGAAATTCCACCTCATCCGTGAAGTGAAACGCTACATACACACTAGTGAGCGCACACACACACTAGGGGGCAGTGAGCACACTTGCCCGGAGCGGTGGGCAGCACAATCCACAGCACCCAGGGAGCAACTGGGGGTTAGGTGTCTTGCTCACGGACACCTCAGTCATGGACTGTCGATGCTGGGGATCGAACCGGCAACCTTCCGGTCACAGGGCCAGTTCCCTGACCTCCAGCCCACGACTGCCCCCAAATATATTTTATTATGTATTATATATTTATAATTATATATTACTTGTCCATATATAGTCTGCATATTGCTTGTATACTGTGTATGCAGTACATGTCATTAAATAATTTATATTGTATTGTGTGTATATTGCATTTAATTCTAGAGAGACACCAGCAGCTGGTACCAAGTCCCTTGTGTGTGTGTGTCAATATGCTTGGCCAATAAATCTGACACGATTAAATTTAAGAGTTAAAGAGTTCTGGACATATACCTCCCACCAGAAAGTACCCTATAAATAATGTTTATAATGTTTGTATATATTTGGCTTATTACTATCTCTATGTACCACATAGTACCACTATGGTAGCATGATAATTGCAGTAGGTACGTGACAGTCATAACCGGGCACTTATCTTTTGCGTTCTGCTTGGCTTGTGCTGCTTGTGCTGTGCTATTTTATGTTCAATAACAGAGCATACAGTAGACTAAAAGCGAACTAATCTACTCCCAGCATATAGGCCTGTTCTTCATTTATGTCAGTTCAACCCCACTCTATAGACTACAGTTGATATGTAGGTCAAAGGTTCTACTCCATTTTACAATCAGTTTTGCAATGACTCATTTTATATATTTAAATTAGACTAAATAAAAAAATAAAAAAAAGATCATAAGTGGGAATCGTGAATTCTGAGCCTGGTTGGATCCTGATTCCCATTTAATCCAGAATCATGCAGCTAAAGATCAACCTAATACATACTGTAAGTGCTGACTACTGCCCAGGCCAGGGTTCTTAACTGGCTGCCAGCTACTGAAATAAAGTGGGTTCCTCCTTATATACAGCTTTACTTTAGATTGATAGATCCTGAGAGCTGCAGGAATAGCTCTCACCATGGATGAGAGGCGTTGTGATGACTTAAGCTGAGATAAGGTCTACACATGCTTCTACTGTCCCACCAATACAGAGGTGCCAGAGCACCACAGAACTGCAGAGTGTGCGTTTCTCTGATTTAACACATCCGATTCATTTCGTCAGCTAATTATCAAGGCCTTCACAGGTTGAATTGAGTGTGTTAGAATGAGGTCAACGCTAAACTCTGCACTGCTGTGGCTCTCCAGAACCTCACTTTAACACCACTAAAACAGCTCGGAGTCTACACAGTAGTAAGCCACATCAAATGAATCTGGCACAGTTCAACCAAATAAACTAATCGTAATGACAAAAACTAGATTAATTAGATTAAGTGCCCCTTATTAGTCCCACAACGGGGAAATTTCACCTCCGCATTTAACCCATCCGTGAAGTGAACCACCACATACACACTAGTGAGCACACACACACTAGGGGGCAGTGAGCACACTTGCCCAGAGCGGTGGGCAGCCCTATCCACAGCACCCGGGGAGCAGTTGGGGGGTTAGGTGTCTTGCTCAAGGACACCTCAGTCATGTGCTGTCGGCCCTGGGGATCGAACCGGCAACCTTCTGGTCACGAGGCTGGATCCCTAACCTCCAGCCCATGACTTGGAAGCAGATAGCAAAAGAAGTCATGCCAACTTGATTTATGCCATGAAGATCACATCAAATGCTACCGGCCAGTGTACAGGGTGAGTCAAAAGTCACAGGAAACGATTCTTAAATGATTATTTCAGAAACGAAAGGGAAAATGACAGATCTGAATGCCCCAGCAAGTAATGGGCGAGGGGGCCTATCTTTTAGGCTATGAAAGCCATCTTGAAAGCAGTCATATTGGATCATGGGCAAGCTTTTCCAATGGGAAGATGGTCATGTAGCAGATCAAAAAAGACCAGATTTGTCTCAGAAATCCATCGCCGCAATCAGATTTGCAATATCTCCTGTGGTTCAAAAGTTATCAACACAGAAAGCCGCAACAACAACTGGGACCGTTGCCTGTGGTGCAGCTATTTGACGTGTTCAGTGTGCTGTCCCTGGTGCTGAACACAGAGCTGCAGGTGCAGGATCCAAAGGTTATGAACCTGCATGAGAATCTCTGGAGAAATGCTGTCATAAGCCTCCACAATGCGGTGCTGAAGGTGGTGTTTGTTGTTGATTTTCTCAACATACACAATTTGTTTGAGATGACCCCAGAGATAAAAGTCGATAATGAAATAAAAAATAAAATAAAATAAAACCTGTCCTGTGACTTTTGACTCACTGTATTTGTTTATTCTTTGATACATTAGCAGGTTCAGCTGAATAATTCCTGTACATATAATAAAAATGAAGGTGGTGCTACATCCTCCAAAACTTGCTAAAAAGCCAAACTAGAGATTATGCAAAAGAGGTCATGCTAATCGTTTAGCATGTTGCTGTTGTCAGAAGAAAAGCTTGTATCTCCAAAATGGTCAGTTTACAGGAGAAGGAAAAAACATACTTTACTGTTAATGTAAATCAATGGAACCAGACTTTTATCCAAGTCATTTTGGGCCGTTTCTTTCGGTCCATTCATCATGACATTCCCATGTGATGTAAAGGGCATCAGGCAGTTTCAGATGTCAAAAACTGAAAAACAACAAAAATGGAGATATGAGGTTTTCTTCCGAAAGCAGCGATAGGCTTCAGCTGGAATGCTACTTGCTCCATGCTTTCAGTCATTCACACGATCTCACATTTATGCAAAAGAGGCCATGCCAACTGCTAAGCACTGCGCGAACTGCGCCCTAACTTTCATCAAATCTTGGCCACATTACCAGCTTTGGTTGAAGTTCTTTTAAAATTAGTAAAACATTATTAGGATCTTCCCTGAAAAGTTCAAACATTGGTAATAACAAACATGGAATAGCATTGCAACTGGAGCAACACTGGCTTCCATTCATTCCTACCCTGTTGAAACAGCTGATCTGATGCTGGTTTAGCTGGGCACCCAGCATGGTCATGCTGGTTGGCCAGCATATCAGCATCCAAAACAATATATATGCTGGGTTTTCTAGCAGGGTAGACACATTCCCAGCTTTGTTTAAAGAATTCCTTTAAACCCAAAACAAATATTACAAGGATCTTCATCCAAAACAGTCCAACACTGTTCATAACAAATGTAAACTCATCACCATCCATTCATTCTTAACCTGCTGTAAAAAAGCAGTTTAGATCAGAATAAATTTTAAGCTGGTCTAAGGTGTTTTATGGTGGTCTGGTGTTGGTTTAGCTGGTCACCCAGCATGGTCACACTGGGTGACCAGCAAACCAGCTTCCAAAACACAATATATGCTGATCAGCTAAGCCGGTATGTGTTGGGCTTTCTATCAGGACAGGCACGTTAACAGCTATGGTTGAATTCTTTTAATCCCGAAACAAATATTACTAAGATCTTCACCCAAAAATCCAAACACCACTAATAACAAATGTAAATCAACAGAGAGCATGTATGCAGATTAGGTCATGCTAACTGGTCCCCACCAGCTTCCATTCACTCTAAAGGCTGTGCAGCCTTAGCTCAAGAATTCCGCTAAGCCCAGTATCTTTCTGCAGTACAAAAGGGCCTCGCTAGTAAAATGGAAATGAACTAGACGCTGAAGCTCTCTCCAGAATTATCTGCAGACTGATAGAGCATGTGCTGGTGGCACTCCACACTCCAGTCAACAGGCTGTTACAATTGGCCGAGGTCAGGAGCAGCACGATTAGAAGTTTCGAGAGGGTTTTTGGGCGGAGGGAAAAAAAAAAAAAAGCCTAATGATCAGATATTTCTGAAGGTCAAGAGCGACACATCCTCTCGACTCCTCCTCATGCATAAAATAACAATGGAACACCATTTAGCAGCTGTCGCCTGTGCAAAATGGGCTTCTGGGTCGCTGAAATCACTGTGGGAGAGTGCTTTAAAACATTTAAACAAATACTACAGCGAATATTTATCAGCCGTGTATCTGAGAGGGTTTAGTGTTTTGTGTTTTTATTTTTTCTCTTTCTCCAAAGGTCTTAATTAGCGCTGGTTTCAAACCCTGGCAATCAGCGAGAGCAGGAACACAGCACCCCAGAGGAATGTGGCCATTAACACCCGCTTTTCCAATCTCGTTTCGTCGGAGCGGGAATTGTGCTGATGTATCTGCCCTTACTTGACAAAAATCGATTTTAACCAAATGGCTGCCACAGAGCGACACTTAAAGTGAGAGGCTGGACACGAGTGCCTTTTGAGTAGATTTTATGCAGCGACTGCACGAAAGAGCAAACTTCTAACGCCACGGTTTCGGATGTACTCGCGGAAAACCAGGCTCCTAAAGAGGTCCTCACGAGGTTGTCGATGTAATCATTTCAAATCACCAAAGCCTTTTTAACATGCAGTCTAAAAACATAGTCCACTTCCATAACCACAAGGTCACAGGTTCAAATCCCTTCATGGCACCCCAGATAAAACTAAATGCCCAGTTTAATAGTCACCGGACTCTGCCATTCCTTTGAATAATTCATGTGCCCAAGTTGTGCTGGAAAGCTACTTTTAAGGAATGTAAAATTGGGTTTTACAGCGCCAGCTGAAGTCTCCTATGCACAGATAAAGGATCCAAACAAGGACTTTTACTTTTCAAAGCTGTAATTATATACAAGGTAAACTTTGTTTTCACCAGGATAATTTCCCTACACACTAGGACACCCTCAGGTTATCGGAGTACGATTGACATGTGACGCAATGTTGCATAATGATGAGCGCTCCTATCGCCCCATTCGATCTCCATTCCCTGAACTTCATTATGTGACCAAACAGAGGCGGAGAATGTTCATTTGCTGAAGCCTGTCCAAAAGCTCCAGTAAATAACTGCTCCAACACGCAGAGGAGTGTAGAGCACGCCTAAGGCTTAATTTTAGCCAGACAAAGCCAGTTGTCTCGCAATATCTGACCTTATATTTGACAGCAGTCTTGACAAGGGAGGACAAATATAGGCTGCTGCGTGACTGTGGGGTGGCCTTGCCGAAATTAAAGGAGTTGCTCACGCTGACTCTGCAGCGCAGCAATATGTGGAAGAAGTAAAGTTGTTGATACTTTTGAAAGGAGATGCAAAAAAATCAAAAATATTATATACTAACTATACATGCACAGTCAACTGCAGCGTTATTGCCACTAGGACTGGTCACTCCGTCTTTCCGTACATCCTAACAAGCTTCAGCGGCGTTAAATCCCATCCGCTCCTCACAACTGCAGCACTGTTACAGTGCTCGGTCATATTTTAGCATTAGTGCATTCACAAGCAACGAAAGTGAAAGAAAGAAGTGGGTTCATGTTAGTTGGAGCCCTGATTTTAAGGAAAGTAACCTGAGGAAGCTGTGAGATACGTTAATGAAGTTTAGTGTTTCTAAGTGCTTCAGTTGCTAAAGGCTTGGTAAAATCCTTACATCCAAAGAAACAAAGTTCCAAAAGAACTTATACATCACGTATAGGTTCTAGAAAGGACCCTCAAACCGGTAAAGAACCTTTATATCACATGAACGTTCTTCAAAACTTTCTTCTCAAAGAACAATGTTTTGCATGTTCTTTAAGAGGGGTGGTGAAAAATGAAGGAATTAAAACTATTATTCAGTCGCTGGACACAGAAGATTTATGGAAGTAGTGTTGAACATTGAGATTACATGCAAAAAATGTTGGCAATCCAATTGAACACATTCCAATTACAGATTAAGACTGAGGTGTTTATTCTCACTAAACAATCTGACGAAAATCTTAATTTACATGCTCGCTACAAGTAATCCAATCCTAAATGCGTGGAGTGCTGCTTAGAGTAAACGTTACCATGACTACGAGCATCATGAGTCCAGTCAGAGTGAGATGAGCAGCAGTGAGCAGTGATTGTGTTTTTAACTGCTTTAAAATGACGTCAGACTCAGGAAAACGTCCCTCACATGTCCTTATTAAAGAAGGCCGAGAGGAAGACGTCGTGTTCTGAGACACATAAGCTGGACGTCCGTCCCACCGCCGTCTTTTAAAGATCAGAGCATGAACTTCGTCTCCTCTACAGACCAGTTTCTGCTCCGCCGTGTTGAACGTTATAAACTCTCACTGTGATGCGACGCACATGCAGAACGGACTTAACCTTTCCGATAGGGAATGTAATCGGATACAGGCGTTTACACTGATATTATTCTTCTATTTAATGGATAATTTACAGGATTACCCACCTCGATCAGTTGTACAGAAATTGTATTCCGAATGGCCTCAATCAGACTAGACTATTCCGATTGAGATGTTTACATGGACGTATTCTATTCCGATTGAGCTATTCCTCAGATTATAAATGGATTATTAGGATGTATGTAAATGTGGCTATTGTCTAAATATATATTTTAAGTTTTGAGAACCCTCTGTTTGACAAAGCAGTGCTGCAGACGCTACAGAGTGGTCAGAAAAAGCTAATCGAAATGAAATTTGAGAGAAAGTGGAGAGAGACAAAGCCAGAGCAGAGAAAGAACTTCTCCAAAGTTCTAGTCAACATGCAGATTGTGCGTGTGTACTTTCAGATTCTAAACTGGATAAAGTCTCTGTCCACTATCTTCTCTCACAGCTTAACATGGGCTACCTCTGAGCCTCCCTGCTAAACCACAGTACAGCCTCCACTCCTCTTCATCCCCACTAACTCCCATTACTTCGACCTCCTTGCCAGCTATTAAGGCAAGGTTTACCATAAACCGCAGCTCAGAACACGTTTAGGCCGCTGGCAGTGGCTGGCAGTGCCAGCTTTGGGATTTCTCAATCCGTCTCTGTTCTTGTTCCCTTTTTACTCCCCCTCCATAAGAACGTTTCTTTACTAATTGCAGTGGCACTGCCGCGCTCGAGCTTCAGCTGTAGTCCTCGGGCCTCATTTGCACCCTTTCTCCTGTTCTGACACCACGGCACACGGCGCGTCCCTCCGGAGAACCTTCACACGTGCGAGTGCCATTTTAATTGAGTGCAATTTGCCAGTGGTGATCATTAACAGCAGACAAGTTCTCTGACAACAGATGTCTATCTGCAAAAAAAAGACAGGCCTATTTATATTCAGGTTTCTACTCAATATAGCTGATCCTCAGAACAGTCAGTCATTATTTACAAGAGGTTAGCTTGTCCCAACATCTCTCGGACACCTTGCGTGTAGCAGCTTATATGAAAGTTTATGCAATTGGGACGAATTACGCACATGCAGAACTGACTTAAACTTTCCGATAGGGAATGTAATCGGATACAGGCGTTTACACGGATATTATTCTTCTATTTAACAGATTATTTACAGGATTAACCACCTCGATCAGTTGTACAGAAATTGTATTCCGAATGGCCTCAATCAGAGTAGACTATTCCGATTGAGATGTTTACATGGACGGATATATATATATATATATATATATATATATATATATATATATATATATATATATACACACACACACACACACACACACACACATGAACAGAAGCACAACACAAAATAAACTACAATCAGTGTTTCACTGCCATGTCTGTTTCTGTTTACTGAATAAAACAATAACTGTTGATTTGAATAGCAGGTGGGTGATTGTAATAGTGGGTGGTCTGCCAACTAATTTCTATGGGACTCTTAAACAGTAAAGGTGCCAAAAGGGGGTCTTTGATGCAAACACATCACTTCGCTAGAGAACAGGGATCGAAGAACGAGGTGTAAAACTCTCCAACCAGAAGCCATAGTCTCTTCTCTTGTACTCCAGCATGTGACAGGAACCTGTTCACTGACTCACACATGGAGCTTTTGTGACACTGCATCTTTTTCTGCAGCGCCACATGTGTGGTGACAGTTTTATGACACCAAAACAAACACGAGTCAAAAAAGGCGGTGAAGACAACACATCTGCTGTTCTGTTGAGAGGAAGAGTCGTCACTCATACTGCATTCTCCAAAATTGATATCGGTACAGATACCTTGATTTCCATACCAAGTCTTGAACAACAGAGGTGATTCAAAAAGAATCAATTTGTCTAATTTCAAAGTGCATGTTTTTACAACCATGAGGCACCTAGGAACCAATCACAATCCAACTGAAAGGGGGGTTGGGGTTCTGACTGGCTCCCTTCAGTCTGAGAGGAGCTGAGACCCCTGAGTAGAAACCGTTCTGCGTTCTCCACGTCAATAAGAGTGAATCCGTCAGAACTGTGAAACATGATTTTCATCAGCAGTGAAGCTCCAGCGGCTCAGAGCGTTCGTCGCTGGTTCCACAGCACTGGATGATCTCCGAAATCGCACTGAAAGAGCCGTGAGAGCGGCGACGCCCGACACTCAATCTAGTATGGGGTGAATTAGACAGTGGAGTTGATGTTGTGACAGCTGGGATAAGCTCCAGCTCCCCCAACGCGACCCAGAAGGAGAAGTGGGTTGTGTCTGTCTGAGTTGATGTTCATATTGAGCACTTAAAATTACAAAATAAACTTTATGCTCATTTAAACCTTTAAACATCGGTTCGCTGCATCGATCTGTAATGATTTACAAGCGACATAAATCATTCTGAAATCGGATGAATCTTATCCAAACCATAGTATAACGTTATAAACAATCTAAACAATGAGGGGCTTTTCATTTTCACATTATTGCTATGCCCACAGGAGGGTCCCTAAATCTCAACACTCATTATGAATCCAAATATCTATGAATATGCACGAGTATGCAAATTGATGTCTTTGTCACTGCAGAGACAGTAATATAAGACCACAGCATCCCATACACTTGCAACATTTCCTATCTCTATAATAATCAACAATACATCTGAGACACTGTCATATGTCCTCTAGCACAACCTGCAAATGGCCGGTGGGGATCAAAGGGATGCGAATGTGAATAGAGCTTAAACTTCTTATTTAACACTGCATCGAATATTTAACAATGGATTATCACCATCACGCTTTCATTGCATTGTCACCTGCTTTCACTGGAAAAACCTGCTCTGAATGTAGTTAATTGCAGTATAAACATGGCTTGTGTCACCGCTGTGGGTCTGAAAGGACGTGTAGCTGATCAAGAAGAACCTCACTGAGAAAAGGAGACGGACACACCAAACGAAGAAGCTGAACGATGGACTGACCACCCCAGAGTCCAGACCTCAACACCACTGAATGTGTTTTGGGGCTACCTGAATGGTGAGAAGCAGAAAACACAAAACCAACTTCTGTGACTGAACTGTGGAGCTGTGGAAAACCGTTCTGACCACATTATACGGAACAAATCCGTGAATAAATGAGAGTTACTCCACTCTGCAAGCAATGAAGGACGTCTTACTTTCATGCACGGCCCCTCCTCAAGGTTACAAGGACATTTTCCGGTGTTCGGAATCCGACAGCCTTATTGATCTCCGCCTCGACAGCGGAGTATTATTACAATGGATCATAATTTTCAGTGTTTGGTCACAGAAGCCTCGGGCGCAGCACTGAACCGGAGTCTCCTCGAGATACTGTAGTGTATATGATATTCTAACTGCTCAGTTAGTGCTGCTAGATAAGCCGGACTCCATATCACGAGCACATCTTGGACTTAAACCGATGTAAGGCATTCATCCTGCGGACGCTGTATTAGAACCCGGAGTGCATTAACGCACCGGTCGAAGGCGCCGAGCCCCCTGCGAGTCTCTGTTGCTTGGAGACCTGTTGGAAGCCAGATTAGTATGCAAAGCGGCAGAGGAGAGAATGGGGAGCATGGTGTCTTCTGCCTCAGAGAAACTGTAATGAACCTTGCCGTACCTTATCACCCTCACACAAATCACGAATGATCACACTACAACACTCCGAGCCGGCTAAAACGAACACAGAAAAATAGGAGGACAGAGAAAGGAGGAAGAGAAAAAGAATTACCAAGCAAAAGCTATTAACATCGCAGCTGAGGCTTTTATGACATATAAATAAGCTTCAGTTACAAGTTTCTGACAGGTACAAATTACAGACACTACTTTTATGAGCATGTTTTTGTGCTTAGTTGCAAATTGGGTGCAGAAAAAAAAACATCTTGTGTCGCTGGAATTAAAGGAAGTGCGCTTAGTTTATTTTACAGAGGTTGAAAATGGAAAATGTGTTAAGGCGAAATAGCTGGTCTCAAAAGCTGACGTCTGAAGAAAAAGCACAAGCAGTGTCAGAACATGCAGATCTGGCACATCGTAGACTGATCAGCTGCCTATTTTTAATCTGTAACTACAGTGCAGGGGCAAAGATCACAGACCCCCTTCTTTTTTATTTCTTGTCAAAATGGTCTTTAAGTACAAGATTGGCATGTTCAGGATATTTTCTGTGGGCTAGTATTTTAGTAAAAGATTATAAAACGCTAAGACAAAATGTTCCTCCTAACAACCACCTGGAAGAGCTGGTAGACCCCCAAAACTGCCCCCATCAGATAAACAGCACTGAAAGCTTTGATCTCTGAGAGAGAGGAGAAGATCAAGCTGCTTCAGATCTGAAAACATCCACAGGGGTTTCTGTCCATCCATCCTTCCACTGTGAGAAGACCACTCAGCGCTGTGGGTCTGAAAGGACGTGTAGCTGATCAAGAAGAACCTCACTGAGAAAAGGAGACGGACACATCAGACAAAGAAGCTGGACGATGGACTGACCGCCCCAGAGTCCAGACCTCAGCCCCACTGAATGGGTTTGATCAGAAAATCATCAACCAGCTTCTCAGACTGAGCTTTGGAGGCGTGTCTGCAGGTTCTTTGAGGAGCTGAAAGTGAGGCTCCTGATAAGAATGGAAGCTGGGATAAGGGGAAAGAGCGACACAGCAAACATTAAAAATGAGATATTATATTTAATCACTGATGCTTGTGTTTAATTTTCTGTTAAATAAATTTCTGTTTGTTTGTTGTTTTTCATTTTGTTTTGTTTTTTTTCCACCCCAGGGCCACCACCTCACCACAACATACAACATACAACATAGTTACTCCTCCTATTAAACAGACACACATTCAGCTCTGTCTCCTTATTGTTCACCACCATCACTGTAATATTTTATCCAAACTCATTTACTATAAAATAAAATGGTGTTTGTAGAAATTCAGAAAAAAGCCACGTCAGTCTCGACTGCATATGTGGACATATTTCTATATTGAGCTCTATTTACACAAAGTTAGGTTAGTTCATCATTTATGTTGAACAGACTCTCCCAAAGTTTTACGCTGCTGCGCTGACGTTGAACCGCGTGCTGCACTGGGTCGGTATGACCAACAGGTCAAAACCAGCTCTAAACAAAGTGACCGCTGGGCCCTGATTGGTGCTCTGGCTTTGCGCTTCTTTCGTTTTGACATGTTACGTTTTTATACACACAGAAACCAAAAGGAACGACAGATTTCTCAACATGTAGGAGGAAAAAGTCGGATATTAGACTCTGAAATGTAGTGGAGTGAAAGGAAAAAGTCCAGAACGGAGAAACTTCAGTACAGATACACAACTACTGTTACTGATAGTGAACTGTGCTGCCTATTGCTGCACAAAACAATATAAATACATGATTAAAACAGAAGTTAAGACGCTCTGGGTTCATCTTAAAGTTAGGAAAACTTTGGCGACTTCGGATGTTTCTGTAATATTGTTTTCTTATCTGGAAATAAAATAAGATTATAGACTTAATAACTGCTGTTCTGTAATGGCTTCTCTCCTAAAATTCAGTCTTAAGTGAAGTTGCCATGACAACAAAGCAGATCTCAGACTTAAGACTTTTCCGTAATACGGCCCCAGACTCCTATTTATGTAAATTGGGAAAAGATCTACAAGCATATAACTGCCTGATAGGCTAATGCTTCAAAATCATATTTGAAATCACAGGTAAAATCTGACAAAAATGTAAAAATCTTCTAGACAGCCTTTCTAATGAGTGAATCCAGCTACTTTAATATGCACACACCGCTGGCAACTAACTATGCACACAGCTTTTCTCCATAGAAAAGCATGGACCAATATAATGAGACACTCTGGAGCCCAACACATCCAATCTGAATCATGTGCTAGATGGACATACAACCCTCCAGCACTGAGCTGTGGAGCTCCTTTACCTTTGGGATGAGCTGGAGTTCCAGAACTGCCCATCGAACATCAGTACCTGACCTCACTAATGCTCAATCAAATCCTCACAGCAATGTTCCAACATCTAGTGTAGAGTGTTCCTAGACGACGAGAGGCTGTTACTGGATCAAAGAGGAATAAACTCACTATCAGTGCTCTTTATAAATGTAGAGACGCGCTGATATTGGAATTGTTGGCTGATGCTGATACTGATTTTTCAGGTGCACATCTGAAAAACTTCTCCCAGTACAATCAAAACTCCTTCCAGTACAACCAAAACTCCTCCCAGTAAAACTGAAATTCCTCCAGTACAACCAAGACTCCTCCCAGTAAAACAGAAACTCCTCCAGTACAACCAAGAGTCCTCCCAGTACAATCAAAACTCCCCCAGTACAACCAAGACTCCTCCCAGTACAATCAAAACTCCTCCAGTACAACCAAGACTCCTCCCAGTACAATCAAAACTCCTCCAGTACAACCAAAACCTCTCTCAGTCAAACAGAAACTCCTCCAGTACAACCAAGACTCCTCCCAGTACAATCAAAACTCCTCCAGTACAACCAAGACTCCTCCCAGTACAACCAAGACTCCTCCCAGTACAACCAAATCCTCTCCCAGTAAAACAGAAACTCCTCCAGTACAACCAAGACTCCTCCCAGTACAATCAAAACTCCTCCAGTACAACCAAAACTCTTCCCAGTAAAACAGAAACTCCCCCAGTACAACCAAATCCTCTCCCAGTAAAACAGAAACTCCTCCAGTACAACCAAGACTCCTCCCAGTACAATCAAAACTCCCCCAGTACAACCAAAACCCCTCCCAGTAAAATGGAAACTCCTCCCATTACAACCAAACTCCTCCCTGTACAACCAAAACCCCTCCCAGTAAAACAGAAATTCCTCCAGTACAAACAAAACCCCTCCCAGTAAAACAGAAACCCCTCCCAGTATAAACAAAACCCCTCCCTAGTAACCCAGTGTCACCTAAACATTCTGTTCTTTCAGAGACCAGTGAATACATCAAATATCAGTGTGAAATATCGGACAAATCTAAATACCAATATCATTCTGATATCATCGTGCGTCCTTATGTAAATTTCTCTGGTCAATAAAAAGTCCAGTTTCCTCAGAGTGTAAAGCTACAATGCCATTAAAATCCCTTAACCTAAAGTATATGTCCATTCTTCACTAAGTCAGCAAAACAACAGCAATTTCATGCAAAAATATTAATATGGCTATAATAAAAATAAACGCTGGTAGGGACCGGCAGGCATGTCTCCTCCTACATAGCGCCAACTCTCTCCTAACAGTTTGGCATTTATCTGAACTAAATGAAACCACACCAGCTGCACTGTACACAGTACTTACCTTAGACCGCTGACAGTTACTGTGAACAAACTTATGGCCCCATTTCATTTTATGCACTAGCCTACATGTTTTCATGTAGAGTGTAATGATGCGTACTGATGGTAATCATTTGGATCCAGTGGACTTCCTGTAAACATGCGAAATCACCATCAGATAAAGCCTGTGGAGTCAACCTGTGATATAATGTCCTACAGAGTGGTGCCGACAATACGACTCACTCATTTTAACAGAAACAAGGACTAATACAGCAGGCCGCAAACCCTCTACCCATTCAGCTCCTCCATGTAGAGACTGTACCCATTGAATTCACCCATAGAAATCAATGCATCTTTCTAGTCTGACCCTCTTATGCCATTTTAAATGAACACAAGACTGTCAAAACACAGGGTTTCTCCGTAAAGCTGCACAATGTAAGATTTCTTTGTTAACACTAAAGGGATTCGGAAAATAAAATACGGTAAATGCGCGCTGCTTTGAGCCACCCTGGAATGCCTTAAATATTCCTTTTTGCATTACTGTCACACACAGAGCTTCAAAATAAAGATCTGGCTCAATGTTTAGGTCTCAAATGTAAAATCAACATCGCACAGATGGATGAAGATGCGATGACAGTAGCCTTTCAATGCTCTTTCACATGCTTGTTGTCATCAGATTCATCTGCTTGGGAAAGGCATCCGAAGCACAACCCACATTACGAAATGCGTGCAATTACCCATTTCCACCAGAGAGGTCTCCAAATCCCCACACTTACATAGTGTAGCTTTAAAGAGGAAATTCCACTTTCCACTTTCTAAATTCCAACATAATTGAGTTTTTGGGATGTAAAAGGCATTCCGAGTGGTGTAACGTTGAACGCTTTGCTCCAGCGAAGCTTACCAACCCAGATTCCATTACAGTGGTGGTGATAGGAACCAGGTTTCAGTGTCTACAACATATATAAATATAACCATTTTATTTACTAATCAAAATGGTAAATACACCATTTTTATGTGGTAAAATATTGGTTAATTGGTTAAAAAGAAAGGAAAAATGTTTTCCTGCATGTACTGTTCCACATTTTAAAACACCTTTTAGCCTAAAACCTTCTCTCAAAACTTTTAGAGGTGGACATCTGGTTCCTATCACCACCACTGTGAACAACTGTGTCTCGGTACGTTTCTCTAGAACAGAACGTTTCACACCAAACCGCTCTGAATGACTTTTATTTACTTTTTATTTAATTACAGTAATTTTAGGAACGGACCTTTAAGTTCTCTATACTGACTTGGTAAAGGTGAGGTATAAAATCTAAAATACTAGGGGTAACCAGTTCCTAAACATCCATCCATCCATCCATTTTCTAAGCCGCTTCTCCGTCAGGGTCGCGGGGGGATGCTGGAGCCTATCCCAGCAGTCTTCGGGCGGAAGGCAGGATACACCCTGGACAGGTCGCCAGTCCATCACAGGGCAGACAGACAGACACAGACAGTCACTCACACACTCACACCTAGGGGCAATTTAGCATGTCCAATTGGCCTGCCAGCATGTCTTTGGACTGTGGGAGGAAACCGGAGAACCCGGAGGAAACCCACGGAGACACGGGGAGAACATGCAAACTCCACACAGAGAGGACCCCAGTCGCCCGGCCGGGGAATCGAACCCAGGCCCTCCTCACTGTGAGGCGACAGCGCTACCCACCACGCCACCGTGCCGCCCCCAGTTCCTAAACAGTCTAAATAAATTCCACTGAAATGCCAAACTGGGAAAAAGACTGCACACAAATATATAACAAAGACTTTTATACAGTATTTACCTCTAGATTACCTATAAACTTAACAGAATCTAGCAGAAATTCTTACTGCATTTTTACTGGGTTCTTATGATTTTAGCTCATAAACGTATCCTTGTTCTTCGTACTTTTACGCCAGTTAACTTCTCCAGTCTTTGGCGGTGTTTCTATCAATTTCACCACTTGTACCACTTTGTTACTTCAAAAAACGATGAGATATTTTACTCGGTTAATCATTTAATGGCTAGAAGCTGTTAGTCATTTTAGTGTAACTTAGATAGTCTTAGTACTAATTTCCATGTTACCCAAAATAAATACCCAGTACTTTGGAGACTGTATCCCAAACATACTCATTTAATCTCTTACCATTCTACCAACTTATACATAATTATGCATGTGTACCTTACACTTTAATACCCAGAACACATGGGACTATAAAGAAAGCATAACTGCCACATTTCGTCCAACACTGCACTGTACGCAGCTCAGAGAAGCCAGAGGAAGTGAAAATAGCATTTCCAGAAGAGGAATAACTTTCTGTAGTCCTGAATAAATCCAGGAACCCATTGATTTACATTCTCATGCTGTGTAAACGTTCGCTGACGGGCCTTTTTAGCTGATTTACATACAGCATATTACTCCTTCCTGCAGAATGCTGTAGTCAATTACCAGCGTCATTGAAAGAGAAGCTCCTGAAAATAAAGCAACGAAAATAATAAAGGAAAGGGAGGCGGAGGGGGGAGGAGGGCTGACATCCTACCCCAAGTCATATTTTATTCATTACGGTAGCTCTGTGAAAAAGCGTCGTCCGAAAGGCGAAACGCAGCTGTAACAATTATCATAGCTTCCTGTCGCCTGACAGATTCGGCCGCGCTATCCCAGCTTTCGCACAAAGGCCAATTAGTTTTCAAACTGGGCTCGCTGGGACGGAACGGCGCGGGATGCAGAACACGGGCTCCAGCATTTCTGGTTAAAAGAATGCCAATCACATGCCACGTGGCCCGCTCTGTCTGCAAGCGCGGCCCGAACAATACGCTACCTGCCCCTACTGCTAATGCTCTCGCAGCTAGCGTATGCTAATCCCTCCACTCCACCACACACCAACATGACAATCAGAAGGAGCCTGTGCGTTTACGCGGGAGCCGGCTGCAGAATAAACGCACAAATCAGCAGGCAATTAGCAAAGGAAATCCTGCTGATGCTTCTGCTGCCTTTAGGGTTAGCTATGCGTTAACAGCCTAGCTGCATGCAAAGCTGAGATGCCAGCAGTTGGTTGATGGAACAGTCACAGAGCACCGAGCAGTCTGTCCTCGTGGATCTTTGCATGGACATTTGGATTTGTACGGACCTGCGGTTCATTTAAGGCCATCACTGTTGCCTGATGGGGGCAGTCGTGGGCTGGAGGTCAGGGAACGAGCCCTGTGACCGGAAGGTCGCCGGTTAGATCCCCTCGGCTGAAAGTCCATGAACGAAGTGCCCTTGAGCAACACACCTAACCCCCAACTGCTCCCCGGGCACCGTGGATAGGGTGTATGTGGGTGTTTCACTGCACGGATGAGTTAAATGCAGAGGTCTGATTTCACAGCGTGCAAACACAGAGATAAATGGATGTTAATTCTATTTTTAATTTTAAAACTGAAATTCATTAAAAATGACCTTCTCGATGAAACGGCAGAGCCGGTGCGCATGTGTGACGATCTTCTATTGGTCTCCGTTACTGTAAAAAATGGAAAGAACGATAGACTCACCCATTCAAATGCATTCTTGCCACATACATGTTTTAATTAAGTCTTTTTAAAAATGACACTCCACTGATTTTTCAAACTTTCTGCATATTTAAGTCATTTTTTATGTAAACAAGGTCGTTTAGAGTGGGCCGGTGTGAAATATTACAGTCAAAGTTACGTTTATTTATAAAGCGCTTTTCCAATAGGTGTTGTCGCAACGCAGCTTTGCAGAAAGTCCAGGTCTGAGATTTCACGAGCGTCGCCAAGGGCGACAGTGGCAAGGAAAGACTCCCTAAGAGCAAGAGGAAGAAACCGTAAGAGGAATCAAGACTCAAAAGAGGAACCCATCCTCCTTTGGTCGACACCGGATAGAAAACAATAACAAAAGAGCAAAAATAACAGAGGATAAGATTTTACAACTAATATATATTGAGAAATTATGCTCAATAAAACAATAAATATAGAGAACAGAGAGAACAAATGCTTTGTTCTAGAATAAAGAATTGTTGACAGTGGTGGTGATAGGAACTGAAGAGTTCAAAGCTATTGCATTAAACGGTTATGATTATGCTGAGATTGTTTTATGATTTTTTTTATTAAATTGTTTCAAAAATACATGAATGGTGGTTTTAAAATGAGTGTGCTTACATGAATTTAGTCAGACAGTAATCAGATAATGGGGAAACTCCAGGTCTACATGAGTCAGACAGTAATCAGATAATGGGGAAACTCCAGGTCTACATGAGTCAGACAGTAATCAGATAATGGGGAAACTCCAGGTCTGCATGAGTCAGACAGTAATCAGATAACGGGGAAACTCCAGGTCTACATGAGTCAGACAGTAATCAGATAATGGGGAAACTCCAGGTCTGCATGAGTCAGACAGTAATCAGATAATGGGGAAACTCCAGGTCTGCATGAGTCAGACAGTAATCAGGTAACGGGGAAACTCCAGGTCTACATGAGTCAGACAGTAATCAGATAATGGGGAAACTCCAGGTCTACAGGAGTCAGACAGTAATCAGATAATGGGGAAACTCCAGGTCTACATGAGTCAGACAGTAATCAGATAATGGGGAAACTCCAGGTCTACAGGAGTCAGACAGTAATCAGATAATGGGGAAACTCCAGGTCTACATGAGTCAGACAGTAATAAGATAATGGGGAAACTCCAGGTCTACAGGAGTCAGACAGTAATCAGATAATGGGGAAACTCCAGGTCTACATGAGCCAGACAGTAATCAGATAATGGGGAAACTCCAGGTCTACATGAGTCAGACAGTAATCAGATAATGGGGAAACTCCAGGTCTACAGGAGTCAGACAGTAATCAGATAATGGGGAAACTCCGGGTCTACATGAGTCAGACAGTAATCAGATAACGGGGAAACTCCGGGTCTACATGAGTCAGACAGTAATCAGATAACGGGGAAACTCCGGGTCTACATGAGTCAGACAGTAATCAGATAACGGGGAAACTCCACGTCTACATGAGTCAGACAGTAATCAGATAACGGGGAAACTCCACGTCTACATGAGTCAGACAGTAATCAGATAACGGGGAAACTCCAGGTCTACACGAGTCAGACAGCAATCAGATAACGGGGAAACTCCAGGTCTACACGAATCAGACAGCAATCAGATAACGGGGAAACTCCAGGTCTACACGAATCAGACAGTAATCAGATAATGGGGAAACTCCAGGTCTACGTGAGTCAGACAGTAATCAGATAATGGGGAAACTCCAGGTCTACAGGAGTCAGACAGTAATCAGATAATGGGGAAACTCCAGGTCTACAGGAGTCAGACAGTAATCAGATAATGGGGAAACTCCAGGTCTACAGGAGTCAGACAGTAATCAGATAATGGGGAAACTCCAGGTCTACACGAGTCAGACAGTAATCAGATAATGGGGAAACTCCAGGTCTACACGAGTCAGACAGTAATCAGATAATGGGGAAACTCCAGGTCTACAGGAGTCAGACAGTAATCAGATAATGGGGAAACTCCAGGTCTACACGAGTCAGACAGTAATCAGATAATGGGGAAACTCCAGGTCTACAGGAGTCAGACAGTAATCAGATAATGGGGAAACTCCAGGTCTACATGAGTCAGACAGTAATCAGATAATGGGGAAACTCCAGGTCTACATGAGTCAGACAGTAATCAGATAACGGGGAAACTCCAGGTCTATATGAGTCAGACAGTAATCAGATAATGGGGAAACTCCAGGTCTACATGAGTCAGACAGTAATCAGATAAGGGGGAAACTCCAGGTCTACATGAGTCAGACAGTAATCAGATAATGGGGGAACTCCAGGTCTACATGAGTCAGACAGTAATCAGATAATGGGGAAACTCCAGGTCTACATGAGTCAGACAGTAATCAGATAATGGGGAAACTCCAGGTCTACATGAGTCAGACAGTAATCAGATAAGGGGGAAACTCCAGGTCTACATGAGTCAGACAGTAATCAGATAATGGGGAAACTCCAGGTCTACAGGAGTCAGACAGTAATCAGATAATGGGGAAACTCCAGGTCTACATGAGTCAGACAGTAATCAGATAATGGGGAAACTCCAGGTGTACATGAGTCAGACAGTAATCAGATAAGGGGGAAACTCCAGGTCTACGTGAGTCAGACAGTAATCAGATAATGGGGAAACTCCAGGTCTACATGAGTCAGACAGTAATCAGATAATGGGGAAACTCCAGGTGTACATGAGTCAGACAGTAATCAGATAAGGGGGAAACTCCAGGTCTACGTGAGTCAGACAGTAATCAGATAATGGGGAAACTCCAGGTCTACAGGAGTCAGACAGTAATCAGATAATGGGGAAACTCCAGGTCTACATGAGTCAGACAGTAATCAGATAATGGGGAAACTCCAGGTCTACATGAGTCAGACTAATCAGATTTCTGCTTCGCGACCAGCCAATAAACTCCCAGAAGAAAATGTTAACATACTGTAAAACTCAAATGTATCGTGTCTTTTTTTAAAAAAACATTGTGCCACTTTACCTGAAAATACGAACATCTAGAAGATCGAGAAGATGAAGAATATATAAATCCTTAATTTCTTCAAGCAGGTCTTTGGTTTCAGAGCCGCTCCAAAAGTGTTCTGCTGCGTCTCGCGGCGACGCTGCTCGCTTATTTCCGGTACCGCAGTCTGTTTTCACACATGCCCAGACTGAGAAATCAGAGTAAGAGATCACCGCACTGAGAAATCTGATGACCGAGATAAAATCCAGCCTCTTAATCGGATTTCTACACCGTAGTCCAGTCTAAGAAGTCAAAGTGTGCTGTTCACATGGCCATTTGATTAATCAGATGACAGCAGAAATCCGATTATGATTTGATTATCGAATGCATGTAAACACACAAACTGTCTATTCATTATCAGAGACGTTCTGGTTTCTATCACCACCACAGCAAAGAAGCACAGTAAGCGTATGTACAGTTAAGCATCTCACCTCAAGCCACTCAATGACTTTATTTACATGTCATTGGCTGAATATCAGTGGAATTCCCCTTGAACAGGCCATGCATGGTTTGCTATAGTTCATTTAAGTAAACATTGATTGTTTCGCCTGGAATACTTGATTAAACATTATAATAAGTGGTAGATTAGACCTGTACTATAATTAACCGTGGCAGCCCTGTTTTCACTACAGCACCTGGATATCAGAAAAAATAAATAAGATGGGACGTTGCAGGCTGCAAAACGCCTCGGCTCTGTTGTCGGTTCAGACTGTCCAGGGCTGTTTGGAGCTGTGTCAGGTTGCCAGAAGGTCTCCCAGCCCCAGGTGCAGCAGTCAGCTCGTTTGGGCTGTAAGTTTTGACCTTTTTGCGGCAGCTGAACCACAAAATGACAGACATAAATAATCAGACAGAGTAGAGGGAGAGCAGCGCTAGTCCGAGATGATAAAGGAGGACAGGAGGAGAGGGAGAGAGAGAGAGAGAGAGAGAGAGAGAGAGAGACTCCCAGGCCACAGTGAAATAGATAAACAGCCATGCACCATGATCAGGATTTCAGAAGTCAATCTTGCGGCCAGCTCCTGCCGGGCAACAAATCACTTTGATAACTTTGGCTGGCTGCTCTCTCCATTTGCCGATTTCTCGATTTAAGAGCAGAACAATGTTTAAAAAAAGAGAAAGAGAGAAATGCTGTAGGTTTTTCACGGATACCAGCTTGATAAAGCAGGTGGACGACCGGGGAGGGAATATTAGATTCCTGCCTATAGACGTACTGATGTTCTGGGCAGTTTTATGGCATGAAAGTCAGAGAAAAACACACATCTCTCATCTGCAAACTTGATTTTTTTCGTGCATTATTCAATGTCGTTGTTTGAGATGAACAGGGAAGTCACAACATCGTGCCATAAAGCAAAAGAAAGAGAGAACCTCTCTATAAAATTACGCTCTGAGATGAAAGACATCTCTACCAATATTAACGGCAGATGCATTGTTTACACCCCCACGCCATTTCCTCTGGAACCCACCTTTAATATTCTCTTTTAACTCGGCAGGAGATACGAGAGTTCACCGGATTGAACGTCGGGGGTTCCAGGGAACGAAGTGTCTCCTCCAACCTTTGTGTACCTGTACTTTGTTTCTTTATTTGAAGACAGGGCGGTCATGGGGGATGGGGGTTATTTGATTTGATTAGTATTGAACCGTCTCCAAACTTGAAGATGCTGCACAATCTCTAAACTCCAATACCTCTCAGACTCTCCGGAGGACACTTCGCTCTTCAAAGTGAACAACAACTGTCTGTCTGCGTACCGGGACACATCCACACACCGTAAACATGCGGCTTAGGATATGGAGTCAGACGTTAGAATCAGATTTCGCAAGGATTTTGTGATAAATGTGAAAAAAAGGATCCAAAATAAATTATTGCTGAATGAAGCTGAATTATATGCAATATATAAATTATAACAACAAATCTCTGATGATCACTGGTCAACTCTAGGCCTTTAGTTCGGACCATGAACGTCAAAACTCAATTTAAAATGAAATGAGCTTTTATTGTTTACCATTTATTAATTTATTTATTAATATTTATTTATTACTGAGTTGGTATAGTAATGATATTATGTTAGCACTAAGCTAACACTGGTATACAGGATTCTTTTTTTTTTGGTTGTCTTAGATGAAACATGGAGATTTAAAGCTGGTGAAAGACTTTCAGTATGTTCTATTTGTATGGGAGGCAAATCCAGCCAGAAAAGAAATTCAAATGAAAACAATGAAATGTAAATGCAAACGTCTTTTGCCGTTTCTTGTTCCAAACATTTGTGCAAATATTCTGACAAAATAGAAAATGAAATGAAATACCTACATTTGCAATTTCATTAATTAAAACATTTTTAAAAAAAATTAAAACAGCTATTTCTCGCTTTATTTTAGTTGTTATTCTGGTGTTTCATGGCCAAATCTAAAATTAAAAAAAGCTAACAGAAAAAAGAAAACACACACTTCACTTTGGCTTTTCTTCATGAAATGCAGAATATGTGTCAATAGCAAAATCAAAAAGCAATATTCACGTTCTTATTTCTTTTTCATAGCAATCGGCTGCAAATCTGACAAAATGAAAATTGAAATGCAAAATGGATAAACCAACAGCAAAGTGACCGTTGTGTGACCGTGTGATTCAGTTTTCGGTGCCAACGCACTTTAAGTATCAGAATGAAAAAGATAAATACAAGCGAACACTGGCGCCACCTGGTGGAGATTCACTTTTCATTTCCCACTTTGCTTTTTCATTTTCAATCTGGCCAACGTGCAAATATATGTCAATTAACACTAAGCGGGGGTACGGGGTGCACTTTAATTTGAATTTCTTTTTTGCCCGGATTTGCCTCCCATACCATTTGTATCTTTTAACAGACACTGACATTTATGGCTCATTCTACTGATGTGGTACAAATTCAGACCTTAGATATTTACAATGATTATGTTATGACCTATTTAAACCCAACAAATTAATGGAGACAACTATAATAATAAACTTAATTTACAGGGTACTTTCTATTGGGGCGTGTCTGTCCCAAAGCCTAACCCCTAAATGTATACTTATGAAAATATGTTATAATTTTTTACATTATAACAAAATTGCTTCTCCGTGCAGTGACTAAAAATAGACAAAAAGCCGTATTTTAGCAACGCCCTTGTATTTTAGAGCAGGGAATGAGGCTGCATCCCAGTCCAGCATGGCCACATGGTGAGGAATTAGATCTCATTGTTTTGAAGTAAATTTGTCCCAAAATCTGAAAATCATTGTGGAACATTAAGAATTGCCACAACCGAAACAGAATCCTGCATTTACACCTTTTGGATTTTGGACCAAAGTCAAAGTCAGTCAAAAGTCTGAAATGTATTTTGGACTCTGGCCTGGAAGCAGCTCATTTGAATGATCCACATTTGAGCTTGAATGTATCAGTTTTACAGTGACTCTAGCAGTAAGACAGCACAGAGCTGCCCTTTTCCATAGCAACTAACTGAAACCTGCTTGAGACTACGTCTCATATTCACAGTCAGTGATGCATCTAGAACTTCCAGGAGACCTAGAGTGATGCACACAATTAACACTGTAAGTCAAAGGATCATTAGATGATTCCTAATTATGTTAATCTAACACGGAAGGCCTGCAGTCTAGCTCTTGAAGTCCTAACCCATGCTCCAGAGCCACCCACATGTGGCTCATGTACTACCCTGCTGTCCTGGTTCTTCACTCCAAAGAACCTTTTTCAGCATCTTTATTTATAAGAGTGAATGAAGCGCTCTAAATTTAGTCCTGGCATTATGGGGATTTTTGAAAGCGCAAGAAATGAAAAGCTATGTTGCTTCTTCAGCCTTGTTTGGATTCTCACTGCTCACAAGCCTTCTGGACCTGTCTGACCACTATGGAGCTTCCTGCTGAACAACACTGGAGTTAATGTACTGCTAATTTACCCTTTAACCCTGAAGATTGGCATGTAGACTCCTGGTCACCATAGCAACACAGACAAAAATCTCACCTAACTGCTAGCTAATGGAAAGGCAAAGAGAAACATTTAAGACGGCAACAATTATTTCGAGACTAATGGACTTTTTCATTTATAATCACTCCAGTTGGTTCCCTGATATGTTTATTGTGCAATGAGAAAATGTCAAACAGTAAAAACATCATTCGCATTGACCAGCTTCTTTACATATTGGCACCTCAAGCACCATTTAAGGATAGAACAGGAAAGCTACAAAGCCCTGATTTATCAAAACACCCACAGCGACTCATCTGAGGCATGCCAGGTTGGTCCCAAATGACAAAAACTGTTGTTAGAGGCACAAGTGGTCAAGTGGCCAAGACAATGAATCTTTGGCTTTGACTTGAGTTGCCCTGAGACACTTTTGCAATAGTTTGTAGAAGGATGTGGCCTAAAACATACTTGGTATAATCCATTCATTTCAGAAGAGTAACCACTTTTTTACTATCATCAACATTCATAAGACAGTTGTAGGCTCATTGATGGCTTGGGATAGTAAAAGAAATGGCTACATTGGTGTTGTAGTTATGGTGACCCCTGGTTCCCATCACCACCACTGTAAATTCAGTTTCACCAGCGTTTCACCAGCACTCTGAATGACTGCCTCCATCTCAAGGATGCCATTATGCAGAAATGCCAAGTTGGTGGAATTCCCCTTTGAATGAGTTACTAGCAACTGCGAAAGCGTTACTATTTACCTCCTTGATACATTCAATCAGTGTATAGTTGTCTATAAGAGTGATAAGGCCCGACCAGGTTAAAGAGGAGGACTCTGTGCCCTCAGTTTAGACTGGTGATTGCATCCTTTCACCTGGAGTAGCGAGAGAGAGAGAGGGAGAGAGAGAGAGAGAGAGAAAGAGAGAGAGAGCGCAAGCAACAGGGCATGCTGAACACACTTGAGTGGACACTTGCTAAGATCAGGAATCTTGTGAAGATGGACTTCTATCAAAACCATAGAAGTTCTCTCTCTTATCTCTCTCCCCTCCACCCCTCTCTCTCTCTCCTCTCTCCCTCTCTCTCTCTCTCTCCTCCACCCCCTCTCGCTTCTCTCTCTCTCCCCTCCACCCCTCTCCTCTCTCTCTCTCTCTCTCTCTCTCTCTCTCTCTCTCTCTCTCTCCCCCCCTCACTGCCCCCTCTTTCTCTCTCTCTCTCTCTCTGTCTCTCTCTGTAAGGGCTGGTTACAAACCTAGTACAAACCTTTAAACCTAGTCTTGATTTCAATAGCAGTGGTGATTCGTCTCTGAAGGTTCCATATAACTATATATAATATATATATGTATATATATATATATATATATATATTTATATATATATATATATATATATATATATATATATATATATATAAAACTGTTATAATGTAGAAACGCATTGATTCTTTACAATGGTGGTGATGGGAACCAGGGGTCACCATAACTACAACACAGATATAGCCATTTTATTTACTATCCAAAACCACCAGTGAACCAACACGTGTTGTTATATACAATAGTGGAAAATCTGAAAAAAAAAATCGATTAAAAGGATTTAAAAATGCATTTTGAACCAAAATCATCTCATAATAATCATAAACCAGTCACAGACATCAGGCAGTGCGTTCATAGCCGTTCTAAACATGTTTGCTCTACAAAAGCTTGCACTTTCCTCTCCACCATGAAGGTTTCAAGAAAAAACATTTAGATCAAAATCTTCTCTGTACTGTCATAACACAGTGTCTCGGACATCAGGCACTGAATTCCTAACCATTTCTCATAGGAACTTTCTGTGAGGGAGCTTTAAAAGGTGGACGTCTGGTTCCTATCACCACCACTGTGAACAGTGCTGACTCGGTGAGGTTCTATAGAGCTGAGCGTTTCACACCAAACCGCTCTGAACGACTCCGTTTACATCTCAGCCATTTAATCGTCCTACATGGTTCTTGACTTGGATGCATGGTTCTAGGAGGAACCTACATTGAACTTCTGCACTCGGAAAGTTCTTAAACTTTACTCAATCACTTACTCGGTTGCAAAGATGGTTCTTATGCAAAGCATCACTACAAAGAACTCTTTTCAGCATCTTCATTTTTAAGAGTGCATAACGTTTTCTACATTCGGCTTCTGTATTATGGAGATTCATGAAGGTGCAGGAAATGATGAGCTATTTATCTGTTATTATTGTAAAACAGGGCACTAAACACAGTCAGAACCTGACTTATAATCTGATTTACAGTCAAATCAAAACCTGCTGACACATCAAAGTCAGCGTGCAACAAAAGTGAAATGCATCTTTCCAGAAATCCCCTAATATTTTCCCTAATATCTGTCAGGTGTCTAATTTTACAGCAACAAATGTCTAGCAAACTACCATCCATCATATGGACAGTCTATAATTAATTACCCAAGGTGTTTATGGTTTGCACTGTTGACCGCTTTGCCGTCATTTTCTTCAAAACCACCTCAAACGTTTTTGGGCGAACACTTTGACACATGCCTGAGCCATTAGGTTACCAGCAGGTGAATGAATGTAAAAACTGATGGAAACTTGCTTTTTTTCAGGGTCTGAGGAGAGAACAGCTCTGACCGCAGAGATACTCTGGGTCAGTACACATCACTGCCAGGCGAAAGTGAGGTGTGAACATGCCAACATGTGCCATCTTGAGCGTCTCACTGCTGCTGTGCCTTTGAGCGAGATGCTTAACCCCGTGCCCAACCCTGTGCACTGATCTGTGTACCAGGGATGGTGAAGTAAGCCAAAAGGATAAACTCCAGGGTACCAGGCAATTCGACAAATGGCAAATACGGGCTCTTTTTCTCTGGACTATCTGGAATTTTAGCAAAATCTAACTTTGATATTCAAGTATCTGTTAACTGTGGTAAAGGAAAAAAAGGTGTTTTGCTTGATATTAACATGTTACAATATACAAATGAGGTGAACTGCTGCGCTGGTGCTACAATGCTGATAAATTCAGCAGCACAAAGCTCCCCAACTGCACAAGAACGCAAAAAACTTGATGTAAATGCCTCAAGATGAACACTGAGCATGCATGGTGCACAAAACAGAGCACTGTGATGAACATTGACTTGCAGGCCATCAGACGTCCATAATTAGGCTATCAGGCTGAAGTGGAACAAATAAGATTTTTTGTCCTGGTGTGAATCAGATCTGGTGTTTTCAGGGCTGTGTGGACACAAATCTGATCCTTTCAAATCCAACCTGGACCACTTTCATATGTCCTACTTCAGACACGTGACCTTAATGTGACGCTCAGATCAGAATTCGTGTGCTTCTTCCCCACTGCGCATGCGGTATCATTCAGCGTTACCATGGCAACAGCGCCGAACAGACATTAAAGCCTGTAAACGGTGGGAAAGCAGCCCAATTCACCTTTTTCTCCTCCGTCTGGCTCTAATAATGAAGCAGAGCGCTGATCAGAGTTAATGATCTTCTCAGCGAAGCTCGTTCTGCTCGTTAGTTTGTGCTGATGATGCAGTGATTCAGTCACGTGACGTTACTGAGTAGGAGGAGCTCATGAGGGTCATTCATCACGTTAATGACCGATTGATGTCACTTACCTAAACGAGTGTGAGCCGTCGTGTCAGAGAGATCGGATTTGAGCAAAAAATCAGATTTGAGCAGCGAGGCTTGTCATGTGAATGCAGCCTTAGACACAGACTCAAAG
The DNA here is from genome assembly GCF_015220715.1 of Pygocentrus nattereri. NCBI lineage: Eukaryota > Metazoa > Chordata > Actinopteri > Characiformes > Serrasalmidae > Pygocentrus > Pygocentrus nattereri. The sequence continues at coordinate 3,328,238 of NC_051236.1, read as the reverse complement.
TCCGATTCCTGCCAGAAAATAAAAGCTCAAAAACTGAAAGAAAGCCACTCCTTGCCGTTCTGGATTTGTTCGTGTTGCCACAGAACGTCTGGTAGGCCAGATCAGAAGAGAAGCCGTTCTTCTAGCTTTTAACTCCATCTGAAATACTGTTTAATGACCATCAAATCTTTAGAATCATTGAGGTTTTTTGATCATTGAGGCATCATTGCAATCTATTCAAAAGCAAGTACGAGTGCAGCACGGTCACACTATGATTTAACGAGAAGGTAATCTAAATTTAATTATGTTATCAACTCCAAAATTACTGCCAAATTTTCCAAACACACAAAAAACCAACCACCAGCAGTGCTTCAGACAGAGTTCTGCATGCTCAGTACATAAAAAACAGCAACAGACATGTGGAAGCTAATGGCGTGACATCAGGGTTTTCAAGATGCTTTCAAAGAGTGTTTTCAAAAATGTTAAAAGCCAAAATGCAGAGAAAAACATAGCTGGATACATGTGTTCAGGGCCTAACATCAGGGCTATGTGGTGATGAATGTGATGACCCATCATTTTGTGAATGAGGTTATTTCTCCTGAGATGACCTGTTAGTATGCTGAGGAAAATATGGGAAGAGAGAGATATCTTCTCTTTTTGTGTTCTATCAAAGGCAGCTAGGGCGGTTAGCCTTGTAAAAGCTGCACGCATCCTTTGCAATGTGTATCTGGCAACCCACGTCCATTAATGCACTTATGTGTCATTGCAACAAAGTATAATTTAATAGAACTTAAACATGAGCAATCCTATTAAATAATAACACCGCTGCACTGAATCGTTGGCCTGAACGCAAAGACGTCATTAACAACCATCAAATAAACAAACACCGCTCAGCTCCGCCCTCTAAAGACGTCATTAACAACCATCAAATAAACAAACGCCGCTCAGCTCCACCCTCTAAAGACGTCATTAACGACCATCAAATAAACAAACGCCGCTCAGCTCCACCCTCTAAAGACGTCATTAACGACCATCAAATAAACAAACGCCGCTCAGCTCCGCCCTCTAAAGACGTCATTAACAACCATCAAATAAACAAACGCCGCTCAGCTCCACCCTCTAAAGACGTCATTAACGACCATCAAATAAACAAACGCCGCTCAGCTCCGCCCTCTAAAGACGTCATTAACGACCATCAAATAAACAAACGCCGATCAGCTCCGCCCTCTAAAGACGTCATTAACGACCATCAAATAAACAAACGCCGCTCAGCTCCGCCCTCTAAAGACGTCATTAACGACCATCAAATAAACAAACGCCGCTCAGCTCCGCCCTCTAAAGGCGTCATTAACAACCATCAAATAAACAAACGCCGCTCAGCTCCGCCCTCTAAAGACGTCATTAACAACCATCAAATAAACAAACGCCGCTCAGCTCCGCCCTCTAAAGGAGTCATTAACAACCATCAAATAAACAAACGCCGCTCAGCTCCGCCCTCTAAAGACGTCATTAACAACCATCAAATAAACAAACGCCGCTCAGCTCCGCCCTCTAAAGACGTCATTAACAACCATCAAATAAACAAACGCCGCTCAGCTCCGCCCTCTAAAGACGTCATTAACAACCATCAAATAAACAAACGCCGCTCAGCTCCGCCCTCTAAAGACGTCATTAACAACCATCAAATAAACAAACGCCGCTCAGCTCCGCCCCCTAAAGACGTCATTAACAACCATCAAATAAACAAACGCCGCTCAGCTCCGCCCTCTAAAGACATCATTAACAACCATCAAATAAACAAACGCCGCTCAGCTCCGCCCTCTAAAGACATCATTAACAACCATCAAATAAACAAACGCCGCTCAGCTCCGCCCTCTAAAGGCGTCATTAACAACCATCAAATAAACAAACGCCGCTCAGCTCCGCCCTCTAAAGACGTCATTAACAACCATCAAATAAACAAACGCCGCTCAGCTCCGCCCTCTAAAGACGTCATTAACAACCATCAAATAAACAAACGCCGCTCAGCTCCGCCCTCTAAAGACGTCATTAACAACCATCAAATAAACAAACGCCGCTCAGCTCCGCCCTCTAAAGACGTCATTAACGACCATCAAATAAACAAACGCCGCTCAGCTCCACCCTCTAAAGACGTCATTAACGACCATCAAATAAACAAACGCCGCTCAGCTCCGCCCTCTAAAGACGTCATTAACAACCATCAAATAAACAAACGCCGCTCAGCTCCGCCCTCTAAAGACGTCATTAACAACCATCAAATAAACAAACGCCGCTCAGCTCCGCCCCCTAAAGACGTCATTAACAACCATCAAATAAACAAACGCCGCTCAGCTCCGCCCTCTAAAGACATCATTAACAACCATCAAATAAACAAACGCCGCTCAGCTCCGCCCTCTAAAGACATCATTAACAACCATCAAATAAACAAACGCCGCTCAGCTCCGCCCTCTAAAGGCGTCATTAACAACCATCAAATAAACAAACGCCGCTCAGCTCCGCCCTCTAAAGACGTCATTAACAACCATCAAATAAACAAACGCCGCTCAGCTCCGCCCTCTAAAGACGTCATTAACAACCATCAAATAAACAAACGCCGCTCAGCTCCGCCCTCTAAAGACGTCATTAACGACCATCAAATAAACAAACGCCGCTCAGCTCCACCCTCTAAAGACGTCATTAACGACCATCAAATAAACAAACGCCGCTCAGCTCCGCCCTCTAAAGACGTCATTAACGACCATCAAATAAACAAACGCCGCTCAGCTCCGCCCTCTAAAGACGTCATTAACGACCATCAAATAAACAAACGCCGCTCAGCTCCGCCCTCTAAAGACGTCATTAACGACCATCAAATAAACAAACGCCGCTCAGCTCCGCCCTCTAAAGGCGTCATTAACAACCATCAAATAAACAAACGCCGCTCAGCTCCGCCCTCTAAAGGCGTCATTAACAACCATCAAATAAACAAACACCGCTCAGCTCCGCCCTCTAAAGGCGTCATTAACAACCATCAAATAAACAAACGCCGCTCAGCTCCGCCCTCTAAAGGAGTCATTAACAACCATCAAATAAACAAACGCCGCTCAGCTCCGCCCTCTAAAGACGTCATTAACAACCATCAAATAAACAAAAGCCGCTCAGCTCCGCCCTCTAAAGACGTCATTAACAACCATCAAATAAACAAACGCCGCTCAGCTCCGCCCTCTAAAGACGTCATTAACAACCATCAAATAAACAAACGCCGCTCAGCTCCGCCCTCTAAAGACGTCATTAACAACCATCAAATAAACAAACGCCGCTCAGCTCCGCCCCCTAAAGACGTCATTAACAACCATCAAATAAACAAACGCCGCTCAGCTCCGCCCTCTAAAGACATCATTAACAACCATCAAATAAACAAACGCCGCTCAGCTCCGCCCTCTAAAGACATCATTAACAACCATCAAATAAACAAACGCCGCTCAGCTCCGCCCTCTAAAGGCGTCATTAACAACCATCAAATAAACAAACGCCGCTCAGCTCCGCCCTCTAAAGACGTCATTAACAACCATCAAATAAACAAACGTCACTCAGCTCCGCCCTCTAAAGACGTCATTAACAACCATCAAATAAACAAACGCCGCTCAGCTCTGCCCTCTAAAGACGTCATTAACAACCATCAAATAAACAAACGCCGCTCAGCTCCGCCCTCTAAAGACATCATTAACGACCATCAAATAAACAAACGCCGCTCAGCTCCGCCCTCTAAAGACATCATTAACAACCATCAAATAAACAAACGCCGCTCAGCTCCGCCCTCTAAAGGCGTCATTAACAACCATCAAATAAACAAACGCCGCTCAGCTCCGCCCTCTAAAGACGTCATTAACAACCATCAAATAAACAAACGCCGCTCAGCTCCGCCCTCTAAAGGCGTCATTAACAACCATCAAATAAACAAACGCCGCTCAGCTCCGCCCTCTAAAGGCGTCATTAACAACCATCAAATAAACAAACGCCGCTCAGCTCCGCCCTCTAAAGACGTCATTAACAACCATCAAATAAACAAACGCCGCTCAGCTCCGCCCTCTAAAGACGTCATTAACAACCATCAAATAAACAAACGCTGCTCAGCTCCGCCCTCTAAAGACGTCATTAACAACCATCAAATAAACAAACGCCGCTCAGCTCCGCCCTCTAAAGGTGTCATTAACGACCATCAAATAAACAAACGCCGCTCAGCTCCGCCCTCTAAAGGCGTTTGTTGCAACATAAACCTAATTTTGATCACTTGATTATGTAATAATTGTCACAGGCCAACTGAACAGTGATTTCAGTGTCTGAACACTGTCACCTGCTATGGTTAACTGAGTGAGCGCCCGTGTGCCTGTACTGAAGTGTTATTATAGCATTTTAGAACATTACTTAGCATTATATGAATAAACAATGCAACTGTCTGGCAGCTAGGTAGTGGGAAAGTGGTGCTATATGACAGCAGAATCCCGTCTCTAATTAAATATAGACTTTAATATCATACAGCTCTGAAACTGACACCGTGATAATGCTATAACGTTCCACTCAAAGTACAGCAGATCTGTTTTTCCCTCAATGACAGTAATATGCGGGCAATTAAACACACAGTTATGAATTTCACAGGATTCTCTTAACAGGGAGGATATTGTAGCATTTTCAAAGCAAATGAAACATAATTATGTCCAATTGCCTGACACAGATGTTCAGTATTAGTGGGATATGTGTACAAGCTGCGCCTAAAAACATTCTATGTAAGTAATTATGTGTGTAAGTAAGCCAGAGCTGTGATTTCTCTCATTCTTCTCTCGCCTGTAAAACTCCAAATGGTCTCGCAGCCTCACGTTTCGGAGCCGACTGCCTTTTGTTTTTTTGTCTTTTGTCTAGAAGACGATTACACAACCGCTTTATTTTTTCCTTTTGCTTTTGTTTGTAAAATGCTGCTTAGAATTTCCCTCGAAACGCATCTGTGAGAGGACTGATAGACATCTCCTGCCAAGCTCAGTTATACAGTATATTTAATTCATTTTGACTGTTGCTTCTGGAATCATAATCCCACTGATCATCCTCTCTTTACACCTTTATCTATTTGAATTTTTCATTACATTTTCGTCTGACTCGTTTAAGGACACATGCCGTCATCGTCGTATTACTTCGTGCCTTGTTTAATCTCTTTATTAATTCCGTCTGCTCTTTTTACACTTTGTCTTCAAGTGATTTGCCTTTTTTTTTACTATTCTTTCGCAAAGCTTTGAGCTGGAACTGAAGTATGTGTTACATAATTAAAGATGTAATTAAAAATGATGCGTTTTCATTTTAAACCTGAATGTTACGTGTTCAAATACTAGTAGTGAAGGAATCCAGCAGGCGAGAGAGTAGAGAATGTAGACTTTACTCTCACGTCTGCTGAACTTGAAGAAGTATGAAGAAGTGAGATGCTAGCTTTGGTCTAAATGTCAGCCTGTGGCAGTAACGGAAGATGCTTATACAGGGAACAGTTGTGCTAATAAATAATAACAATAATAACAGCAACACCACACAAAGCTCTTCACTGTATTACAGTAACTCCTCTGTAACATTGTGCTCATTTACACAACCGTACAATATTATATTTATGCAAATATTAATATTACATTACACATATTAATTACATTATTTTATATTATTTTTATTTAATTATTAATATTAATATAACACACCGCTTTATCTCTTACACAACAGTTTGGGGCCACGTGAGCTCATTGGTTGAGAGGCGTTCTGTTATTTCACCATCACATCACAGGTTTTTCACAAACACTATCACTCCACTGAGATGCTGTTGCTAAGCAACGACTTTGACAGCTGTAGGAGACGCTCAAGCCATATGAACATTTTTACTTCTTACTTTGGACAGAAACAGAAATCGGACGCTTTTAAGACCACGTCTGACCGACAGCCGATTTGGTCCGACTCTGAAGACGAGACGACACTAAATTCCCAAACTGTCGTCGCCACTGAGCAGCTTTTCAGTCGGCAGCCGTGACAGAAGAACAGCGGAACAACCTGGAATCAGCCAGAAATGAACCCAACACCATTCGCCAAACGTGGAGTCTGATCTTCAGAGTCGGACCAAATCAGACTGAGCCATAAAACTGACCCAATAAAAAACAGAAAAGCTGCTCAGTGGAGACGACAGTTTGGGAATTTAGTGTAAGGAGCTGGAGAACGAACTGCCGGCTGAGCAGCGAGTGGGCGGAGCTTGTTACTCTGACGTAGCAACAAGCTGCTCGTTAAGGAGCTCTAATTAGGAGGAAGGAACTGAACATTAAAACATATTAAACGCTGCGTTCACGGCCAGTTTATTCATTTCTTACTGTATTTATTTAACTGCTGTATTAAAGCAGCAGAACACTCGAGGAGTGAGTTAAACTCTAAACGGACTCACCCCTCATCACGCCTACATAGATCACAAGGTGCTGCTCATTACTGGTACCTAGAATTAATAAAGCTCCATCAGGGGGGAGAGCTTCTCATACAAAGCCCCCCCCCAGCTCTGGAATAACTTTCCTGTTAATGTTCGGGACACAGCCTCAGTCTTTAAGTCTAGGCTAAAAACTTACTTGTATAGTGGAGCCTTTGGTGATTAGTCTCCCTGTCTGGTCTAGACCTGCTGGAGTCTCTGCTGCTCTGTTATACTGTAATCTGTGGTCAGCCACTCTTTACAGAACTGACTCTGTGTTTTCTTCCCTTCTTTGCCGAATTGAACAGCTGCCCATCCTGTGTGTCTGATGCTGTTGGCCCTTCTGCTCTGATCGGGCGCCACTGCTCACCAGCCATCGGCTTGACCACCGCTGTTGCTGCTGCTGCTGCATAATCATAAGCTGATCTAATCAGCCGCTGCTTTCTTTTCTTCTCCACTTTGTTCTATAAAACTTCATAGTAATAATGTTTGCTATCTGGTGTCGACCAGAGGAGGACGGGTTCCCCTTCTGAGTCCTGGTTCCTCTCAAGGTTTTTTCCTCTTTTAGGGAGTTTTTCCTTGCCACTGTTGCCGCCGGCGACGCTCATGGGGGCTCGGACCCGGATTTTTCTTTTCTTTTCTTTCTGTAATACTGATTGTTCTGTAAAGCTACTTTGTGACAACAGCTGTTGTAAAAAAGCGCTATATAAATAAACTTCACTTGCTTGCTTGTTATCTATAACATCATTGCCGTGATGATCTACTGCGACCAAATCACAGCTGTGATGCTATTCCACGATAACACAGCCTCGAGTGTTCAATTGCTTCATTATTCTTTATTCTATTTATAGTATTTTTATTTCAATTTTCTGTTAGGTAAATATTTGTTTGCAGTCTGCGTGGCTTGTCTAGTCTGTTCAGTATGTTACATGCCACACATGTGTGACTAACCAGGACAAACGCCTCGTATGTGTAACCTATTCCAGGGGTCACTGGGCGGAAGGCAGGATACACACTCCACGGGTCAAAAAATTCCTGTGTATGTTTGTCGGTGGGATGTAAACAGAGTCGTTCAGAGGGGTTTGGTGTGAAATGATTGATCGTAGAGTCTCTGGTTTCTTTAGAGTGGTGGTGATGGCAACCAGGGGTCACCATGACTACAACACAAATATAAACATTTTACTTACCATCCAGGACCACCAGAGAACCCACACCTGTTTTCTGAGTTTTATATGAAATGTAGGTGTTAATAACAAAAAAAAGAGGCTGGTTTGTCCCACAATGCTTTGTATGTATCTCTCTATCATAAACATTAAAAAAAATAAAACTTTTAGATTCGAATCTTCGTAAGACAGCGTCTCGGACATTTAGAGGTGGTAGAGGCGGACGTCTGGTTCCTATCACTACCACTGCGAACAGCTCTGACTCTGTAAGTTTCACACCGAACCGCTCTGAACGACTCTGTTTACATCCCAATGGCTCAAATGTGATGTCGCTGTGGACAACAGCATCTGCCAAATGCTGTAATTGTAAACGTAATAATAGCATCGTTCAGTAAAAGTCAGTTTTACTGTAAATCATCTTTAAACTTGGCCACTAAACTGTAATTACTCTAGTAAAAAAAACAAACAAAAAAAACAGAACAGAACAAACCTCTTACGTTTTGTTTATTTATGTCTGTGTTTGGCTATAACTAATGTCTTGTTATGGTCTAAATTAAATAGCCCAATAAAAGAACGAGGCTTTTTTTAAACCCATGATAAATGAGGTTTTACCACCACTGACGACTGTTACCATGGTAACTCGGTTAACCCTCACCAATCAGAGGCCCATCTATAGGTTTTCCCATGTAAAATGGAATAAACTGGATCAAGCTGACTGATCTAGTCCATAACTCTTACATTACATCCACAATCTAAGAAATAAACGCGTCTTGTATGCAAACACAGCCTCAAAGTGAGTTCGGAAACAACCAAATCAATCCGTGAGCTTCGCCAGGAGACTTTCGGAGGCGTCTGTGTACATGAGGTTGAGCAGAAGAAAGGAGATATGCACATACATTGAGGAATAAGGCCTGAACATTAAGCAATAAGCTGCATGGAAGCTGTAGTTGACTGCAGAAGGCGTGATTCTGAAACACCCGAACCAGCGGCAGATAAGCCACCATTCACTGGAATTATCATCGTTCAAAAAGACAGGCTCTTTAATTCGGTTCCTTTGTTGCATTCATAAGACAACTGCTCTGGCCCGTTGTGAGATAATGAATTAGTTATAATTGTAATAAAGCCAAAATATTATTTAATATTCTTTATGGAATATAATTTGTACTCTGTGAGTCTGGCTTTCGCAGAAAGGCATTTGAAACTTTGTTACAGTGACTGATGTTAATAACCGTTTTCCTCACCTCACGGAAGACGTCCGTATTACTGACGTTTTTCAGGAACCGAAAAAAAGACCACTGCTTAGCAGAGCTGGACGATGTGGTCAATGGACTACTATCGCAATATATTGTGACATATCACAGTTTATTCATTATTGGTGGTGGATCAATAAGCAGTTTTTAAAGACTGAGCAGAGTCTGTCTCACAAAGCAAGATTTCTTACCTAACCTGGATTTTCTGCCTCAAAATAGTGGATCGATTTTTGCCAGGCTACATCACTATGGCAACTTAACCTGCCTCAGGGTCACCTAAGTTCAGGAACATGGATCATTAGCAGCTCTTCGACCATTCAGGCCGATCTGACCAATCAGGGACGAAGGAGGGCTGGACCCCTCCAGTCCCTTTCAGGTTTTCTTTATGGCCTTTGTAGAGTCAATAACATTAAAAATAATAAAAATAAACTACTTAATAGATATTGATGCTATAAGCAGTTTATTATACTAATAAGCACTCCTGTGTGGAAATCTGATATATGGCAACACACACACACACACACACCACTTATTCTTCTGGGTCGCCGGGGGAGCTGGAGCCTATCCCAGGGGTCACTAGGCAGAAGGCAGGATACACTCTGGACAGGTCACCAGTCCACTGTATGTGTAACATACTTGGCAAAATAAAGTGATTCTCATTCTAATTTGCTCTTCTGGTCATTTCAAGGCCCGACTCCGATGGCAATTTCTCAAATTTCTGGGTAATGTAGTCAGTAAGATGTAAACAGAGTCGTTCAGAGTGGTTGGGTGTGAAATGGTTGATTGTAGAGCCATACTTAACAGATATTGACGCTATAAGCAGTTTATTATTCTAATAAGCACTCCTTTGTGGAAATCTGATTTATGGTATGGATTTTCAAATATGCGACACAGATTACCATATACGACTTTCCCCCGTATAATAGCTACATAAAACATGCACAGTGTCAGCAGTAACATTTACAAGCAAACAGATGAGAGAGTAGCACTCATACGTGTCCTGGGATGTATTCAACCATGTATCAGACATTTATAGATGATCCATAGATTATGCATGTACTTACTCTGGTCCTAACCCTCACCCTCACCTCAACCCAAAACCTAATCCTAACCCTCACCCTGGCCTTAATCTTAACCCTAACCTTCACCTCAACCCAAAACCTAATCCTAACCCTCACCCTGGCCTTAATCCTAACCCTAACCTTCACCTCAACCCAAAACCTAATCCTAACCCTCACCCTGGCCTTAATCCTAACCCTAACCTTCACCTCAACCCAAAACCTAATCCTAACCCTCACCCTGGCCTTAATCCTAACCCTAACCTTCACCTCAACCCAAAACCTAATCCTAACCCTCACCCTGGCCTTAATCCTAACCCTAACCTTCACCTCAACCCAAAACCTAATCCTAACCCTCACCCTGGCCTTAATCTTAACCCTCACCTTCACCTCAACCCAAAACCTAATCCTAACCTTCACCCTAGCCTTAATCCTAACCCTAACCTTCACCTCAACCCAAAACCTAATCCTAACCCTCACCCTAGCCTTAATCTTAACCCTAACCTTCACCTCAACCCAAAACCTAATCCTAACCCTCACCCTAGCCTTAATCTTAACCCTAACCTTCACCTCAACCCAAAACCTAATCCTAACCCTCACCCTAGCCTTGATCTTAACCCTAACCCTCACCTCAACCCAAAACCTAATCCTAACCCTCACCCTAGCCTTAATCTTAACCCTAACCTTCACCTCAACCCAAAACCTAATCCTAACCCTCACCCTGGCCTTAATCTTAACCCTAACCTTCACCTCAACCCAAAACCTAAACCTAACCCTCACCCTGGCACTAACCCTAACTCTAACCTTAACCCAAAACCTAATCCTAACCCTCACCCTAGCCTTAATCTTAACCCTAACCTTCACCTCAACCCAAAACCTAATCCTAACCCTCACCCTAGCCTTGATCTTAACCCTAACCTTCACCTCAACCCAAAACCTAATCCTAACCCTCACCCTAGCCTTAATCTTAACCCTAACCTTCACCTCAACCCAAAACCTAATCCTAACCCTCACCCTAGCCTTAATCCTAACCCTAACCTTCACCTCAACCCAAAACCTAATCCTAACCCTCACCCTGGCCCTAATCCTAACTAACCAAGCCAGTGAAGCTCCAGGTACGGGGTGGTGACAGTGTGTCTGTAACAGCTGGTTGAGGAGGTTGATGGTCTCTATTAAACATTTTCAAATATGCGACACAGATTACCATATACGACTTTCCCCCGTATAATAGCTACATAAAACATGCACAGTGTCAGCAGTAACATTTACAAGCAAACAGATGAGAGAGTAGCACTCATACGTGTCCTGGGATGTATTCAACCATGTATCAGACATTTATAGATGATCCATAGATTATGCATGTACTTACTCTGGTCCTAACCCTCACCTTCACCTCAACCCAAAACCTAATCCTAACCCTCACCCTGGCCTTAATCTTAACCCTAACCTTCACCTCAACCCAAAACCTAATCCTAACCCTCACCCTGGCCTTAATCCTAACCCTAACCTTCACCTCAACCCAAAACCTAATCCTAACCCTCACCCTGGCCTTAATCCTAACCCTAACCTTCACCTCAACCCAAAACCTAATCCTAACCCTCACCCTGGCCTTAATCCTAACCCTAACCTTCACCTCAACCCAAAACCTAATCCTAACCCTCACCCTGGCCTTAATCCTAACCCTAACCTTCACCTCAACCCAAAACCTAATCCTAACCCTCACCCTGGCCTTAATCTTAACCCTCACCTTCACCTCAACCCAAAACCTAATCCTAACCTTCACCCTAGCCTTAATCCTAACCCTAACCTTCACCTCAACCCAAAACCTAATCCTAACCCTCACCCTAGCCTTAATCTTAACCCTAACCTTCACCTCAACCCAAAACCTAATCCTAACCCTCACCCTAGCCTTAATCTTAACCCTAACCTTCACCTCAACCCAAAACCTAATCCTAACCCTCACCCTAGCCTTGATCTTAACCCTAACCCTCACCTCAACCCAAAACCTAATCCTAACCCTCACCCTAGCCTTAATCTTAACCCTAACCTTCACCTCAACCCAAAACCTAATCCTAACCCTCACCCTGGCCTTAATCTTAACCCTAACCTTCACCTCAACCCAAAACCTAAACCTAACCCTCACCCTGGCACTAACCCTAACTCTAACCTTAACCCAAAACCTAATCCTAACCCTCACCCTAGCCTTAATCTTAACCCTAACCTTCACCTCAACCCAAAACCTAATCCTAACCCTCACCCTAGCCTTGATCTTAACCCTAACCTTCACCTCAACCCAAAACCTAATCCTAACCCTCACCCTAGCCTTAATCTTAACCCTAACCTTCACCTCAACCCAAAACCTAATCCTAACCCTCACCCTAGCCTTAATCCTAACCCTAACCTTCACCTCAACCCAAAACCTAATCCTAACCCTCACCCTGGCCCTAATCCTAACTAACCAAGCCAGTGAAGCTCCAGGTACGGGGTGGTGACAGTGTGTCTGTAACAGCTGGTTGAGGAGGTTGATGGTCTCTATTAAACATGTTCATGTTCAGTTCCTCTCAGTGAAACATCTACAGATCTGAACTTGGACCCCTAATAAAAGTAAACAACAACCAAATTCAGCCGATTATAAACTAATTTCATTTACACAGTTTATTAACAGTCTCCCGTTAATCTACCGGATGCGTTCACTGCTGCTACATCACTGATATGTTATGTAGCCTGTTGAGTGTTTATTTCATGTAAAAAGTGCCACAAAAAAAATGAAGTAAAAATCAAATTTGAAATTAAATCAGGATAATAACGGATAATAAAGCGCCGTTACAACACTACAACACTAGTTACAGGGTTTATCTCCACATCACTACCTTCTATGATTGTATCGGTGCCAAAGCCCAAGCTGAACACATACGAATGGTTTCCCAACACCATCCGGATGAAAATGGAATCAAACCTCTTTATTTCCAAATCTGTTACAGATGTAAACACAACGTTCTGAAATGAAGCTCTTCATATATCATGCAGCCCCACCACTCAGTGTGGAAACATAGCCCTGAATCATCAAGAAGAAGCAAATAAATTGGTTTGGGGCTCAAGCAGCAGCTTATGCAACAGTTGCTTCCCCAACTCTCACATTTTGATAAACAATAAAATTAATCTGCCAGCCATACGGGCTTGTTAGTAAACAAATCGCTTCCATAAATGGGAAGAAAACACTGCCAATACAGGGACCTTCATCACTGTAAATGGCTTTTAAATCAGCAAACACATTTGTGGCTTCATCTGTCCATATTAAGATAAGCAGTAGAGAGGATGGCAGAGCTTTGGTGGATCCTGGTGCCTCGCTGATCTGAATGCGTCTGATGCGAGGCCAGGCCTTCTAATACAATCCAGCACACGCGGCTAGGCTGGGGTAGATAGAGGATGATGGCTAGCTCAGTCTTGCCATGGCTGAGAATGTGCGGCCATTTATCCAACAGTCCAGAGAATAAGCTCTAGCACTCTGTCTCTTAGGAGTTATCTCTGCCTGGACAAGACCCTGTCCTTTCAAAGCCTAGCAGAGACCTGTCCGCCCAGAGAGCGTTATTGGCGAGGACGTCGTATCTAAATCTGTCCGCGGCCAGGCCTTCTGCTATTTTACAGCGAGTGCAATACTGTGACAGCGTTGCTCGGCTCTCGAGTCTGTCACTGATCCGAACCGATATGCGGCCTTGTGAGAAACCGGGCTGTCATCTTTGTTTGAAGGCAGTGGCAGTATCAGCAAGGTCACTCCTGCTCAAATCCACTGCACCTGATGGAACAAACCCAATTAAAACATTATAGTCAGTCTGAACCATCACAGCCGAATCCCTGCAGTGAGCGCCTGCAGTGTTCATTTAAGTCCAGCAGGGCATGAATGAACAGTGTGAGCGTTAATTCAACACTAGGGGATTCGGCTCTGATCCTTCATGTTCCGTCTCTCTGAAGATGAGAAGTTTCAACAAGTAATCAGAAGCAGCTCTGAAAGTCTACTAAGAACTGTTAGAGTTACTGCTACTGAGAGCTGATTGGTTAGTGTTACTGCTACTGAGAGCTGATTGGCTGGCATTACTGCTACTGAGAGCTGAGTGGTTGGCATTACTGCTACTGAAAGCTGATTGGTTGGCATTACTGCTACTGAGAGCTGAGTGGTTGGCGTTACTGCTACTGAGAGCTGAGTGGTTGGCGTTACTGCTACTGAGAGCTGAGTGGTTGGTGTTACTGCTACTGAGAGCTGATTGGTTGGCGTTACTGCTACTGAGAGCTGAGTGGTTGGCATTACTGCTACTGAAAGCTGATTGGTTGGCATTACTGCTACTGAGCGCTGATTGGTTGGCGTTACTGCTACTGAGAGCTGAGTGGTTGGCGTTACTGCTACTGAGAGCTGAGTGGTTGGTGTTACTGCTACTGAGAGCTGATTGGTTGGCGTTACTGCTACTGAGAGCTGAGTGGTTGGCGTTACTGCTACTGAGTGCTGATTGGTTGGCGTTACTGCTACTGAGAGCTGAGTGGTTGGCATTACTGCTACTGAGAGCTGATTGGTTGGCGTTACTGCTACTGAGAGCTGAGTGGTTGGCATTACTGCTACTGAGAGCTGAGTGGTTGGCATTACTGCTACTGAGAGCTGATTTCATTTGTCCAAAATCATTTTTCCTTTCATCAGTTTTTTTCCTTTATCATTTTTCTTTATCATTTGAAAACGCCATGTCTTTTGTAGTGTCTCAAAATTTCATGACAATAGAACACATTCCAAAATAAACAAAAAAACGATCCTTCATTTTAAGGAAATGCTCCTAGACTGCCCACATACAAAAGTTTGAACACCCTTGGTCAAATGATGTGAAATTAAGTTAGGAAAAGTGTTTCTGCTTTATCAGAGCCTAACAATACAAAATAGGCATATGTGCAACCCAAAACTTAATCCTAACCCTCACCCTGGTCCTAATCCTAATCCTAACTGCAACTCAACCCAAAACTTAATCCTAGCCCTAACTTTAACCTAAACCCAAAACCTAACTGTAACTGTCACCCTGGCCCTAATCCTAACCTAACCTTATCCCAAAACCTAATCCTAACCCTCACCCTGGCCCTAATCCTAACCATAACCTCAACCCAAAACCTAATCCTAACCATCACCCTGGCCCTAATCCTAGCCACAACCCAAAACTTAATCCTAACCCTCACCTTGGTCCTAATCCTAACCATAACCTCAACCCAAAACCTAATCCTAACCCCTCACCTTGGTCCTAATCCTAACCATAACCTCAACCCAAAACCTAATCCTAACCCTCACCCTGGCCCTAATCCTAACCATAACCTCAACCCAAAACCTAATCCTAACCCTCACCCTGGCCCTAATCCTAACCATAACCTCAACCCAAAACCTAATCCTAACCCTCACCCTGGCCCTAATCCTAACCATAACCTCAACCCAAAACCTAATCCTAACCCTCACCTTGGCCCTAATCCTAACCTAACCCCAAAACCTAATCCTAACCCTCACCTTGGCCCTAATCCTAACCTAACCTTAACCCAAAACCTAATCCTAACCCTCACCTTGGTCCTAATCCTAACCCTTAACGTACGTAAACAAAGATTTAGTGAATTGAGGATTTGTCATTGTCAGCCCTGCTGATGATGTGGAGCAAATGCTGTCTTCAAGTTTTATTTTAAAAGTGTGGCCTTCAAACTGCGAATTAACTGAGGAGAGTCCCCAGAGAGCGCTTCGACTCGGGCCGAATTCCAACTAAGCAGCGCAGCGGAAGAAAAGTTTCCTCACCCACGGGTGTGAACTTTCCGGTTTCACTTTCAAAGATCTAAAATTAGTCGGGTACCTGCAAAGTAAAATGAAATGTAATCATCGCACTAACTCCCGCCTGATGAGATTGCGCTTCTGTTGCTTGATTTCACACCACTAGCGGGGGGCCTCAGGTGACTTTCTCCCTTATTACATTATCAGAGTGCAGCTTGCGCGATCGTCTTCCCTGGGATCTTATACATTATGCAAAGTGACAAGCAGTTATGTTTGGGGCACATGGGATTGCCTGTAGACAACAGCGTGCTCTCTCAATCCCTGCCTCTATTTATAATTCATGTCCTGTTGTTCTTCTACGCCAACAGGAGCAGAATGAGATTTCTGCTCGGAATTAAATGAGTTCTAAATTCAACATTACATGTAGCCCATTCAATATGGGAGAAAGGACGGATTAGGAAGTGTAGCGTAAGAAGATTATCTGATTAAGTCACTCCTCTTCCGACAGACACAGGCTCTCAGACATTCTTACGTTGATGGTACCAAAATGGTCAATTGATAAAACCCACCGCTTGACGTTGTTTACAGCTCGCTGTGCCAGTACTCCCAACTTTCCTGCTTGTCAGCATATTATGGGCATCATAAAGTCCATGACAGCCTTATAAACATCAATAGAGTTGTAAATACGCAACTGAAGGAGTAAGTAAATGGCTGAAGCACTATTAAATAAAACGGAGTCTCTTATAAAACCAATAGAGAGCGGATTATTAGTTGGAACTCTGACCCTTTTCAGGAGACGCCTTATAAATATTTTCAGCGCTATGAATGGCGAGTGCTTTGCAGCCAGCCCTGCGAGTATTTTCACAGTCCTTCTATGCATGATCCCCTATTCATAGCTCTATTAACAACACACACTGTATGCGCAGTAAGGGATGGCCATGAAAAAGCAGAATAACAAAACAAAAAAGCATCATGTGGATTTATTGGCCTATAAAATACTGCCCATAAAAGAAACCATAACTTCACTGGAAGCAGCCGCATGCAGTCGCAGGCCCAAAGTATCCTCCTGCGAAGGCAAAAAAATTCTGTCGGGTTTGTAAAAATGCTGCTAAACAACCACCGAAATGTTCTTGCTTTTCTTCTCCATCATCATTTTGAGCATACAGCACAGGGAGAAAAAAGTAAATGAGATTTTCGGTTGACATACTACAATACTGGAGTGGCCCGTTAAGCACATTCGACTGACACTCAGCTGAATAAACAATTTGTTTCGATGTCAAATCCAACCTCACAGAGTAATTGTCAGCCTGTAAATGGAAATGTAATCAACTGAAAAGAAGACAGGCACATCACTATCCAAGGCTGAAATTACTTTTCTTGGCTTTTTCAGTTTCCAAATTTACTTGCACAATTTTGGCTTTTCAACGCGATCCGTCGCGGGAAAGTGTCTTCACTGAAGCTGATAAACTCAAACCTAAAAGACGAGAGGAGCAATATTCCGTACTCAGATGATCAGCATGAGGTCAAATAGGAAGACGTGTAGGCAAAAGTCCAACAAACATAACACGGCGAGTCCTGGATTATAACAAGAGCGCTGTGGAAGGCTGTGTGGTGAAGCGCTGCGAGAGGAGGAGCGGAGGTGTTGGTGGATGTTGGCTCTGAGGAAAGCCTTATTTATCGTCACTGTCCAAAATCTCCAAAATGGTAACTTTACATGAACTTACATTGACAGTAAAGCAAGTTTTTACTTTCAAATCAAATCAAATTTATTTGTCTGGATGTCGTCACAAAGCAGCTTCAAAGAATTCCAGAAAAGACAGAGTTTTAACATGAATGTAAAACCCCCAGGTGAGCAAGCCAGGGGGGCGACAGTGGCAAGGAGAACCTCCCTCAGAACTGAGGAAGAAACCTTGGGAGGAACCAGGCTCACCAGGGGGGACCCGTCCTCCTCTGGTCATACTACCTACAGAGTGATTATACTACTAATATTAATAGCAGTAATATTAGTAGTAGTAATAGCTGGGAGTCTATGAGAACATCAATGTAGGGTGGGCAGCTAGACCAAGGCAGGTGGTGGTAGCTGGTCTGAAGTGGGTAGCAGGAGGGCTCGACAGTCAGTCGTCCTTCAGTGTCCAGCCGGACTTGTATACCCGGAAACAAGGCAGGGAGAGGGAATCAGTTTTATTCTGTCTGTATGTAAAACTTTCTCCTGTAAATAGATTTTATTTGAAGCAATTTTGGAGCATTTCTATAGGTCCAATCATCATGAAATTTTAACATAATGTAAAGGACAGTAGCCAAACTCACATTATGCAGAAAACTAAAAAAAACATAAAAAGTGGAGTTACTTGTTTTCTTTTTTTGTTGTTTGTTTTGACAGTGGCGATACCATTTGTGGAAGGTTTTTGCGATATTGGCATTTATATGGATACAGGTATATACAGCATGCAAATAAATAGTGATACTGGATGAGGTTAGATGTTGAAATGACTATACGAGCAGCAATTATGTAGGTTAAAATTATGTAGGTGTTTATCGGACTGGGTGTGCAAGAAGCACTGCAAAAAATATTGTCTCGTCAAGTAATGTTATCTTAAATAAAGCCAATTAATCTGATATTTCTTCTGCTGAGATTGTTGTAGGCTTACTTTAAGATTATTTCACTTTCCCAAACATTTTTGGCAGATAATTTTACTGGTTTTAAGAAATGAGCTTGAAACCAGCAAAATTATTTGCCAGCAAAGTGAGATGACTTTACATGATAAAATGACCTATAACAAGTAAAAATGTCTACAAATAAGCTGGAAACTCTTATAATAAGTGCACAACCATCTCAAAATAATGATTAGATATATCAACTAGATTTAAGATCATTTCACCTGAGATCATACTATCTGTTGGAGTGACTACACACTATTTTAAACAAAAATCTAACACAAATATGAAATTCCTAAAGCACCATTCTCTCTTCGTAAAACCAAGCACTAATAGTTAAAATCTCAAGTAGCACATCTGTTGTGCAAGAAAAGGCTGTTAGAAAAACAGTCAACATACGCTGAACGGCTTTTTCAATACAGACCTACAAAAAGCAATAAATGTGTTTAACTCCTCACAAAGGACTTATAGTGATGCAGGTTTGTTGTGACACTGAGGATTACTGCTTCTTTTAATGCACAGAGTGAATAGTCAACACACTCAAAGCATTTTTACTGGTAAGGTAGTTAAGGAGGATTTCTTGAGCTGTGTTAATGTGGGTGCTTTGGAGTTGGCTTAATAGCAGAATGGTTAAGTCACTCCTGTGTCGCTATGCAGGACAGCATGGACATCACTGCTCCTAGCGCTACATTATGTCGCATGTAATACAGTTTGATCCGTTCCATCATCACAGCTGCTGTCTGTGGTCATTGCCGCAGCTCATATCGTGATGATGACAAAATATGATTAATTGCACAGCCTCAGTGCATTGCAATATTGACACCACACTGCGATATAAATATAAGCTCTAAAACAAACAACTACATGTTAGTTAGCTGTGAGTTTCCTGAATGTTACTTTCTTGAACCAAATGAGTTTCTGTGGCTATTTGGAGTCATTAACCATGTCACATTAATGGTTCACTAATATGTTCTTATATATTACGAGGCATATCACATCTTTACAATGCTGCAATATAATTACAATGTGGAATTTGTCAAGTTTATGGACTTGTTGGTTTTTTATGCTTCTCTCGCAGCGTTTAAGGTCAGGATTGGAGGTATAATGAGTGGACTGAAGATAATTAAGGGTGATGGGTGATGTAACGAGTAAGACTTGTTCTGTGTTCTTCCTCACCTTTTCTGTTCTGCTTGCTCACTGCACTCAAAGTAAAAGCTCTTAAAGGGCACTGGAGAGTCTTTGGGGGCTGCTAGGACTTCAGAGTGGACCTAATGATTTCTATGATGTGAAAACACACATCTGTAATTATAGCTAATTTGTATTTAATAATAATTTAATAACATTAAAGTATTTAAGTAAAACTCTTACAAAAGGGTTAAATTCTTGAAATGACCAGCAGAAAATGATCCAATCAGAACTTTTTATGTATTTATTCATTGATTGATTGATTAACTGATTGACTGGTAAGAAAGTACATACAGGTTAAACTTCAGGAGCAAGATTGATGACCTTGCACATTGGATTACCAGAACTGATCCATTTAATGAGAAAAAAAGTCACACTAGGCCTTCTGGACGTTCTAGATACGTCACTGACCATCAATATGAGCCGTAGTCTTACCAGGTTTCAGCTGTTGGGAATGGAAAACAGCGATTGCAGCTCTTTACTGAAAGAATCCCTGTAAAATTGACACATGGAAGCTCAATTATAGGCCATTGTCTATTACAAGCTTCAAATAAAACATGTATTGTCTCTTTCAAGCTTCAGATGTCTGCGTTTAATCTAAAATGGACAAAAACGGTCACGTGAATCCCTGTTATCTTTAGGTTAATGTGCTACTAGAATCCCATAGGGGTGCTAACATTACCACAGTGGTATTTTGTTCCTTGTTTTTGACCACATTTTGACACTCACAACCCACCTGAAGGCTTTTAATTGGTGTAGAAATTTTGTAGAAATGTTGTTTTTTTTTTTTTAAATGTCATACAGCTTCATTCAAAATGGTTCTCTAGAAAAAAAAATCAATTGAAAATATATTTAGGGAACTAAAAGTGGTCCTTCCCTTTGCTCGGCACCTTTAAAAGTGCAGCAGTTATTTGGAGGCTGAAGAGTTCACGTGTTCCACAGACCCAAGCAAAGGCTGAGAAGCACTGAAGACCTTTTGTTGTCGTTGTTCGTGCTACTCTGACAATTTGACACCTTTGTTTGTGCAGGCCTTCTGTCTCTCAGTGAACAAAAATATGCTTCACTCTGCTCATGTTCTCTTTGAGGGACTGCCACAAAAGTTTCCTCATGAAAGTGCCACTTTCGCCGTTATACTCCGCGGCCGCTCTCAGGCATCCATATTCATCGCTGCGGATGTGCGCGAGTTCGTTCTGACAGCGCTTCTTTGTACTCCGTAGGTATCTTCATTTCTACTGGGCTGTGCTAGCTGCTAGATTTTTGCCCTGAATTCACAAAAAACGAGCACATTCATGGTAAGTCTCTCCAGGGACTCCATTAGGAGACGTCCACGGTATAACCTCTTCAGCAGCCCTGCATTAAAGCATCTCCGATGTGTGTGCAGGCCTCCTTAGCTCGAAATAACGAGCCCATACACGAGGAAGCCATGCTGAAAATGAAAGACTGTCTCCAGAAGTTCTATCTTCTCTACGACCCCATGCTCTCGGCTAACGTCCTGCCTAAGAGCCCTGCCTCTCATCAATCGACCAATTGTAGTCTTCCCACCAGCCCTGTTGGGGTCTCAACCCCAAGAACTCTTCTATCAAGCTCTGAGAGAGCCGTCGATCAAAGGACGATGGTGGAGGCGATCTGAAAGTCAAAGCCATCCATTCTCCAACGAAGGCCTCTCACCATGAATAAAGTGATGTGCACGTGGGGAAGATGAGGAGGTGAATGACAGCTTGATGCTGTGCTGGAGATGCTGATGCAGTTCTAGCTCTAGGGCTCACTTCATCTGCCTCATAACAATGCCTGCTACTTCAGGTGGTGTTCGGTAAGCTAAACAAAAGAAGGAGAGACTCAAAGCGGGGCTCTAAGTGATTTATGGACTGCAATTGTAACTTCTATCTGGGAAATCTGGGCTCCCTTTGCCCAGAACATTGGGCTTTGTTTTAAAGCAGCTGGGGACTGCAGTATAGAGGTCCTAAGCAAAAGAAACCTCCAGTAGTGATTTATGCTTGTTGGGATAGAGATGGCAGTACAGTAGATCCTTGGTATTACCTTTGTGTCTGCAGGACATGTTTTCTATTAAGAAGGGGCAATGCTCGGAAACGTCTATTTCAGTTTAAAAGCAATTTCTGCTCTTGGCAGAAGCTCCGGACCCTTTTTTTTCTGGGGCTGTAATGAAATCACAATGCATGAGCGGAGGTGATGATGGCTAAGACGAAGGTGGGCTTGGGCCATAAGTCCTGACAAGTGCTAAAAGAGAAAGGAAAACCTCTTTGCTCCCTCAAAGCCCGTCGTGATTTTGGGCCTGCATTATGCATCCATCCCTGTATAAGGGGAAAGAGAGAGAGAGAGAGAGAGAGAGAGAGAGAGAGAGAGAGAGAGAGGGGGAGAGAGATAGAGGGGTAGACTTCCCTTAACCTGCCACAAACATAAACAAGACGCACATAGTGGCCCTGAAGATGGTTAAATCAATCACGCTTGTGTAAGTGTAATAGGAAAAGACAGTTTAAAGCTTTAGAATAATCGCAGGCGTCCGGAGTTATTTTTCACTGCAATGTGGCAGAGCGCTGAAAAATAGAGTTGACTGCCAGCAAGGCCGTTGTGGCTATCAAGGAGCACTGATGAATAGACGGGACAGATGGCAGCATTGGCCTGCGAGAGACCTCTGAACCTGGGGCGAATGAGCAGCACTACGCTATATGATAAGGAAGCAATACTGAATTTATGATTATTCTGCTACGTACTGTGATGAAATTTCTGCCATAAGCTCTTTTTACATCCAAATGGCTGAAGGCAGCGCTGGACCGGTTCTGGTAAAGATGTAAGAGTGTGTGCAGCTGGATGTCTGAGTTTTGCACACAACTGAAATATCAGTAAAATATCTGAATACTTACTTGTGCATTGTTGTTTCATCGTACATTAGAGACCAATACAGTGATATGATCAGGGCTCGGCAACCCAAATGTTTAGAAGAGCCATTTTGTCCTTTCAACAAAAATCAAACCACCATGTCCATTTTACCATCTTGTCTGCACATATGTCTCAGTGTGTGTTAATGTACTAGTATAGACTAAAACACATAATATAAATGATAACTCAGGCTTTAGCTTTAAGCTTTCGCTCAGCTACTGCCGCTTTTCTCGCATCTCCAGCAGGAAACTTTTTTTTTTTTTACGAGGCTGAAGTCGCTTCTCGTTCGCCAGCTTCTCATTCGAATTTTCCCGTTCCGCCTTAATTGATGCCTGCGGAATGTAACCAGAATGTAACTCCAGCACCATTTAAGGTGGAATGTGAAAATAAGAACAGGAAGCTGGGCGAACGAGAAAACGACTTCAGCCTCACTACTTTTGAGTGTTTGATAGTTTCTCATTGCAGATTAAACGTATCAGGAAACCAGCTGGAGTGACTACAAACACAAAGAAGTGCATTCGTCTCTACATGATCGATGTTCGTCTTAAATCTCTCTCTTTGCCGTTTCATTAGCTACTAACTAGGTGAGATTGTTGTCTGTGTTGCTATGGTGACCAGCCGTCTGGGCTGATCTTCAGGGTTAAAGGGTGAATCAGCAGTTCTACATTAACTCCAGCGTTTAAGATCATTTACTGTTACACTGTGTTGAAGGATCAGCAGAGCTTTATTTTACTGTAGAGGAGGATTATTTTATTATTACCTACTGATCTGATTCAGCTGTGGAGCCACAACATGACTGAGGATTGCTGACCCCTGGGTATGACTGACAATATAGCGATATGACTGATAATGACTGACAAACAACACAGCATAAACTTTTTATCTCATTAGTGTGTACTAGGTAGGGCTGCTATATATAGCTTATCATTTGCTAATTGTTATTGCGACATCATCACAATACTAGCTCAATTCAATTCCGATTTATTTGTATGGTGCTTTTAACAACAGGCACTGACACAGAGCTACATCGAAAATCCAGGTCTGAGCCACAAATGTGTCGCCAAGGGCGACAGCGGCAAGATAAAACTCCCTAAGAGCACGAGGAAGAGACGTCGAGAGGAACCCAGACTCCAAAAGGGGAACCCATCCTCCTCTGGTTGACACCCGACAGAAAAACAATAACACAACAAGAGCAATACGAATACAGAGCAACCAGAAATCAATAAGAACAAATGAGAAATGAACACACATGGATGGATACATATCACACCAATCACTGCTATCATGTCGCTGTTAGTATGAATATGTGCAGAACCGTAAAGAACATCGTGTAGTGTAAGGCAGGAGAAACCGTGTCTATGATAGAACGGTTCTAGTTCAAGTCCGTGCACTCTGTACTAGTGATGTTCTGCTCCGACCCATATGGAAAAAATATATATTCCAAATGTATTTATTTATTGGTCAAAAATTTCTTAAATATATATTTATGAATTCATTTGTAGTTGTTATTATATTTTTCAGTTGTATGTAGGTTCTGTGTTTTGCACTGTACTTGCATTAATCATGTATACCAATGTGTGCAATGAGACTCTCACACACAATGAATTTTAAATAAACAAGATATCAGATCATAACTGCATTTTCACAGAGTATTAATACCTACAACACTCGTTTTCGTCATGTTAAAGGCTCATTTGATCATATTTAAGATGAAGGTTTTGGAATGGAAATTCATTTCAAACGGTATCAAACAGTAAAGTGGATCAGACAGGATTTGGGTTATTTTCATACATTTTCAAGCGTATTTTATAAATAAATGTACACACATTTATGTTTGTACGGTACGTTTGTATGTGTAATACTTCCCCATGCATTTTGAAATAAACGTGTGTTAAAATGTTGGTTTTTACTGCGGGGAATGTGGGCACCACGGTGGTGCGGTGGTAAGGCCTGGGTTTGATTCCCCGGCCGGGTAACCAGGGTCCTTTCTGTGTGGGTTTCCTGTGGGCTCTCCGGTTTCCCCTCACAGTCCAAAGACATGCTAAATTGCCCCTAGGTGTGAGTGAATGTGTCTGTCTGCCCTGCGGTGGACTGGCCACCTGTCCAGGGTGTATCCTGCTGCCCCTAGGTGTGAGTGAATGTGTCTGTCTGTCTGCCCTGCGATGGACTGGCCACCTGGCCACCAGGGTGTATCCAGCCCTCTGCCCGACAACCGCTGGGATAGGCTCCGGCAGAAGGAGAAGCGGTTTAGAAGGTGTGTGTGTGTGTGTGTGTGTGTGTGTGTGTGTGTGTGTTTGGAATGGATTGCAATGCATTTATATTCTATTTCAAACATAAAAAATGTGTCCATATACAGATTTCTTTTCCCATATGAGGAGGCAGAGGAGTAGGAGGAAGAGGAGGCAGACATGCCAGAGAATCGGGATCGAGGACAGGGTCAGGTATTTGCTAAAATAATCCGATCCTTTCTCTATTTTTGCGCTATATTTACAACACTGACATTGAGATGGCACAAACGGACATTAGCCACAACCTACAGCAGAGCGGCTCGTCTCCAGAAGTTAACAAAGCAGTTCAAATGTCTGCAGCGAGGAATTTTTAAAGCTGATAAATGAACCCGTAATCTGCCATCTCTGCATTCTGACTGTTTGAACTTGCCACCTTTTGTGTAAACGTCTGCCACACACAAGGCACAAGAGGTTAAAAAAAGCATTGTGAAGAGGTTTTGTTCACCTGCATCTGTGCTACTTCACGTTTTAAACCAGCCTTTATCAAAAAGGTATCAGATGAGAGTGAACCATCCATCCATCCATCCATCCATATTCTAAGCCGCTTCTCCGTCAGGGTCGCGGGGGGGGTGCTGGAGCCTATCCCAGCAGTCATCGGGCGGAAGGCAGGATACACCCTGGACAGGTCGCCAGTCCATCGCAGGGCAGACAGACAGACACAGACAGTCACTCACACCCAGGGGCAATTTAGCACGTCCAATTGGCCTGACTGCATGTCTTTGGACTGTGGGAGGAAACCGGAGAACCCGGAGGAAACCCACGCAGACACGGGGAGAACATGCAAACTACACGCAGAGAGGACCCCGGTCACCCGGCCGGGGAATCGAACCCAGGCCCTCCTTGAGTTGAATAGAACTTATAAAAATCACAATCGGTACTCAACACTGAATAAAACAGCCATTTACACAACATTCCCAAAAGCAGTTCAGCATCACTGCTGATGGTGTTACTTAACTGTAGCTGTATTATCCATGAAAAGACAAAGATCAGATCAGAAGACAAAAAACTGGACACCCCTACTGCAGTGGTCCCCACATACAGGACATAATCGTATACCCCTGCACTCAGTTAAGTAAAAAAATACTAAGTTATAATATTCAGATATCAGAAAATGGATCACTCCATGGATTTTAGACCAAACAGTATTTTGTTTTGAATGATGCTGTGCCTTAATTATGATTATTTATTAAAACAGATGACCGAACGCTGCCCAAACCAAATGTTTCAGTAGTGACTGTACTCAAAAACATTTGACCAGCTGTACAAACACACACAAAAACCTAAACTTTTCATTAAATCACAAAAATGTTTACTCACATGCAGAAAATCCGTGTTTTGGGAGTGAGTTCTTATTCTTCCACGCTGCTTTTCTGACTTTGCGGCACATTTACGTTAAAACGATGGGATCTGACTGCTCACCATGTGGCCACAAAGGACAGGGATGCCGTCTCACCTCCTGCTCTAAAAGTCAGGGGCGTGGCTAAAATAAAACCCCGCCCACCAACTAAAACTTTGTGTTTCAGTAATGGCATGAAAATGTGGGTCAGCATTTTCTGGATTATTTTTTTATGCAAATGAGCCTCTATAACAAATAACTACATGCAACAGCCCTGACCAATCACAGATGAGTTCTGGGTGTTTTAAATAAAGCAAGGCATCACAGTGATTCTCCATTCGGAGGGAGAATTTCTTTCATCCAATAACTAAATAACCTTAACAAGTCCATTATCATTCAAGGAGATCTTAGCTCCAAACAGGTTTAACAGTCACTGGTGTTGTATGAATATGGTTTCACACCAGTGACTGTGACTCCAGTGACTTTCTGATTCAAATCTGAGGATTTTGTCAACTGGCTGACTCACTGTTCATCAGGTGACCCTGTGAACTGTTTAAAACCAGTCATAAAATGATATTTATGGTATTATTTCGACAAATGTTAATTACCCAGCCATTAAAACACATAACCCTGGTAGCACATAGACGTTACGAGCTGCCTGATAAACAAAATAATTAATAAATGAGTGAAATATAGTGAGCGAGTGTGACTCGCCTTCTCAGCCCCTGAGCTGCTTCCTCTCTGACGAGCCCTGAGACCCAAAGAAACAGTTTAGAGCTGAAAACACTGTTAAAATGCAAAATAAAAGTTCAGAAAACACCAGTGAGCGAAATCTCTGAGACAGATTATTTTAGAAAATAAAATACATATAAAAAAAGTAAACACGAATCTGTTTCATATAAAGTTAAAAAATATTGTTATATATTAAAAATAGTTTCTCAAATGTTGGATCTCAAAAATTGGTTTTGTGATCAGCTGTTTTATAGATGCAGCACGACTATGAAGCAGGATAAAAAGAGAAAGATCTGAGAATCATGAGGGGAAAGTGCTATTTAAGCTTCAACTGTGTAAATGTGCATACTGACTTTCGGAGCTGTGCCTGATATTTTAAGCATTTTATATATATATATATATATATATATATATATATATATATATATATATATATATATACACACACACACATATATATATATGTATATATATATATATATATATATGCTTAAAATATCAGGCACAGTATATATATATATATATATATATATAAATAAATAATATCAGGCACAGAAACTCAGACTCATAGCTATATATATATATATATATATATATATATATATACACACACACACACACACACACACACACACACACACACACACACACACACACACACACCATTTCATGCCCTTCTACCTATGGGAGGCAAATCCAGCCAAAAAAGGAATTAAAATAAAAAAAATAAAATGTAAATATAAACCTCTTTTGCCGTTTCTTGTTCCAAACCCTATTTGTGCAAATATCCTGACAAAATAGAAAATGAAATGAAATATCTACATTTGCAATTTCATGTTTTTCACATGAGCACGAGTCGTTTGTGACCAAAATAAAAATAAATGTAAAACAGCTATTTGTCGTTTTATTTTAATTGTTATTCTGGTTTTTCACATCCAAATCCAAAATTAAAAAGCTAACAGAGAAAAGAAAATCCAAGCTTCACTTTGGCTTTGGCTTCATGAAATGCAGAATACGAGTCAAAACTAAAATCAAACAGCAAGGTTTACGTTCTTATTGCTTTTTCATAGCAATCGGCTCAAAATGGAAAATCAACAGCAAAGTGACCGCCTGTGAGCGATTTTCAGCATCGATGTGCTTTAAGTGTCAGAGTGAAAAGGCAAAAGCAAACGAACATCAGCGCCACCTGGTGGAGATTCACTTTTTATTTCCCTCTTTGCGTTTTCGTTTTCAATCTGACCAACACGCAAATATATGTTAATTAGCAGTGGGCGGGGCTACGGGTACATTTTAGGACATCCTCAGACCTCCACCATCCAGAATAACAATTAAAACGAAAGGATAAATAGCTGTTTTCAATTTATTTGATTTTTGTCCCAAACTGCAAATGTAGATATTTCATTTCTTCTTCTATTTTGGGAACAGAAATGGCAAAAGACGTTTGCATTTACATTTTAGCGAATTTCTTTTTTGGCTGGGTTTGCCTCCCATAACCACCAGTTCACCACTAGAACAATAGGAAACGAGTCAGACACCTCTTCAGTCTGCAAATCCTGCGATAGAATGATTAGTAAGAGGGACACAGTGTGATTTCATGCAGATGCAGGCGGCTCATCATAGAAGCAGCTCATTACAAATCTATTTAGTGTGTGCTTCTCTAATCAGGAGGCTGACACCACAGATACAGCACACATGTACACACACACACTTCACTTAGAAATTACTGAGTCTAATTCAATCAATTCATTAGTGCGGGTTGTTTTTAAACCTAGCTGGCTGATGACTGAGGCTGATCTCTGTCTTGGCAACGGCATGCAAAGTGAGTTATGGATGGATATGCAGGCTTCTTTCACCAGTTCCTAACACCACGTTCCCTCAGATCAAATTAGTTACGGCAAAGCGGATTCTGGCTTCCCTTATTCTGCTCGCTTTCACAGTGGCCTTAACCCATGAGTTTTTGCATGGACTCTGTGCTAAATGCATCAAATGGAGACCTGCACGCTTCATTTTACTCCACACTGATTGATTCTGACATGCCGAGCCCGAGTGGTGACACTGTTCAATTCTGAAATGATTGGAGCCTCCCTATGGAGACGGTGCGTTTAAACCATTTGCGGCACAGCAAAGTTCTACAGGGACTAGCAGTTTTCCCGATCCGCTTCCTGTGGGATTTTTCTCAATTACAGCCTCGTAGTTCTATACCGGAGGAATTTCACTCGGAGTTAATGTGATGTTAATGCGGCTGCTGGAGATTATTGCATTACAAAAAGGTTAGGCGAATTAACCCAGACGTAAAAATAGGCATGCAGGTACGCTGCCTTCCATCTCCGTCCCTCAAGATTTGCGTTTATGGCCTGAATGTGATGAGCAGTTCTGCCTTTAGCAGTATATATATTCAGCATGAGGACGTGTGTGATCAAAACATCTCACAATGCAACAAACAACGAACTTTATATAAGGGCTGTCAAAGCTGTCGCTAGGGAGTTTAGTCAAATTTGATATTTGAGTTTTTAAGGAATTATTCAAAAACTTCTCAATCCATGGTCATTTTCATCATCTGGACTGGGTTGCAGGGCGGCACGGTGGCGTGGTGGGTAGCGCTGTCGCCTCACAGCGAGGAGGGCCTGGGTTCGATTCCCCGGCTGGGTGACCGGGGTCCTCTCTGTGTGGAGTCTGTATGTTCTCCCTGCGTCTGTGTGGGTTTCCTCCGGGTTCCCCGGTTTCCTCCCACAGTCCAAAGACATGCAGTCAGGCCAATTGGACATGCTGAATTACCCCTGAGTGTCTGTCTGCCCTGTGATGGACTGGTGACCTGTCCAGGGTGTATCCTGCCTTCCGCCCGAAGACTGCTGGGATAGGCTCCAGCACCCCCCCACGACCCTGACGGAGAAGCGGCTTAGAAAATGGGTGGATGGACTGGGTTGCACCATGTTTTGGTAAGTTTGTACTTTGGCGTGAAGTCCTCACCGAGTCCTTGGTTACAGTAGTTGATTTCCAACTATCCTTTCACTAAATTTGGTTGCACCACAATTTCGCAAGGCAAGTCTAAACTAGTAACAACTAGCTCGCTCACCCACCTCGCTCAATCGGATAGAAACTGTATTCCCAATGGCCTCAATTGTACTAGCCTATTCCGATTGAGCTATTAGTTGGACTATTAATGGATTATTAGGTTGCATGTATATGTGGCTACGGTTGCTCTGTGTTCACAAGATGAAAATAAATGTTTTTTTGATTATTGACATGAATAAATATTGTCTGATGAAGCTTACGTTGTCCACTCATAAAGATATAACAAAATGCTTCGCCTTTTAATTGAAAAATCCTTCCTTACGCTCAACTCAAATTTGTACAAATAAGATAAGACAAGCTTAATTAATCACAGTTCATGATTTAATTTATTCAACAGTCCTACTTTTTATGCAAGGAAAAGTTGTGCACTAGCAACACAGGAGTGCATCCTATGATGTCTTGCCTTTTCAAATCAAAATATCACAGATATCTGAGAAAAGGGCATTAGACGCTTACATGAGGTAAGGAGAGTGTGTTCAGCATCTAATACATAAATATGCAGAGGACATGCGTCGGGGTCAGACACCCAGAACGAGAGCTCAGGAGCAGAAGAGAATTTCAGGAATGGTTTTCATGTTCTAGTAACTAGCAGGCTCACTGCCTAGAAACGGTGCACTGAAACATTTATGAGCCCAGGGTGTTACATGTGCATGTTTAATAAAGACACAGAGAAAGTGACTCACGCTGCAGTTGGCCTCAGCCAGGTGACAAACCACTGGAGTCTACTCCCACCCACATGCCTGGCTTTGTACCACAAGAGTCTCTCTAAGATGTGACAGAGTTTAAAGCATTACAGCAGACGCAGAAAACCCGCTACTGATGTTCTTTACTCAAGCAGCAGAACCAGGCAAGGTCACAGATGTTTGAACTCCGCTTGAAGATGAATTGAAAAGACACACCATTAAAAGATGTGGAGAAATGACTTGTTTTCATAAGTACTAGGCTAGACTTTAGCGTGTTACCGACTGGCTGTCCTGCTGTGTCGAAGACCCAATCGCATTTCACCCCTTGCCCCAACCACTTAGCCCTTTTGCACATCTCGGAGTAGGGTGTCCCGATTCTCGTTGAGATAGAGGGGAGGGCCGAGGTGTCGGGGCTCTGCAGAGAACCTCCGAACGGAGTGTTATAAGAAGAAAAAAGAAAAACGGGTCAGATGGCTGTGCAAGTGACCAAAGAAACCCATAAATATATGGCTGTGTTCACATTACCAGGCTGAAGTGGCACAAATCAGGTTTTTTGCCCTGATGTGAATCAGATCTGGTGTTTTCAGGGCTGTGTGGACACAAATCTGATCTTTTCAAATCTGACCTGAGACACTTTCATATGTGGTCCTAGATCGGATACGTATCCGATTGGTGGCCGCGTGACCTTAATGTGACGCTCAGATCGAAATTAATGTGCTTTTTCCACTGCGCGTGACCATCATTCAGTGTTACCATGGCAACAGCGCCAAACAGACGTTAAAGCCTGTAAACGGTGGAAAAGCAGCTCATCTCACCTTTTTTCCTCCTCCGTCTGGCTCTAATAATGAAGCTGAGAGCTGATCAGAGTTAATGATCTCAGCGAAGCTCGTTCTGCTCGTTAGTTTGCGCTGATGATGCAGTGATTCAGTCACGTGACGTTACTGAGTAGGAGGAGCTCACGAGGGTCAGTTCAGGACGCCGGTTCATCACATTAATGACGGATTTGACTCACTTACCTAAACGAGCGTGAACCATCGAGTCAGAGAGATCGGATTTGAGCAAATAATCAGATTTGAGCAGCGGGGCTTGTCATGTGAACGTAGGTTAAGTATTTTCTCTGTTAGAAAATTACAATAACCATTGCATTATCTTAGTTTAATGTCATTTCAATGTATTATGGTCCTTTTCTTCATAACAAGCATAAAAGCAACATCTTGATAATTTTCCATTTCACCTTAATTGGTGTAGCGGTTCCGACGCCTGATGGTCCAGAATGTAACTGCTGGACCATTTTACGTGGAATGGAAAATCGAATGAGAATCTGGTGAATCTCTGACTTCAGCTTCATATCACTGAAGAATTAGCGGTGGGCAGTAATAAATAATTGCCCCCCTCTTTGAAGGCGTATGATGCCCTAAACGTAACTAAAGCCCAGCAGTGAGGTGTAAAAGGGCTTATTTATGACGAGCTCCAGCAGTTCTGATCTGCTTTCCGAACACTCCGAGCATCTCTCACAGCTCAGGTGGTGGAAGTAGTAGTCGGGTGACCTGGGGGTCCCACAGTTAAATAAATAAATAAATAAATAAATAAATAAAATCTGCTTCAAAACACTGAATTATACAAACTTTAGATATCTCCAAAATCTGTGTTATAAACCATTTAAACCCCATGCGTTATATGAGATAGTAATAAGTTAAATATGTACAAAATCACTTTCCATTGGTTAGAATTCCTGAATTTACAATATGTCCTCATATTTTCTTCAGACTATTTTCTGTTAAACTGAAAAAGTTGAAAGGTTTAAAATTTATAATAAGCTTAATATTGAAATAAATAAATAAATACATTTTCACATCAATACAGAAACACAGTTCTGGTCAATGTTCCCATAGGTCTATATTCCCAAGGCTCTATAAATGAACACCTGTGGCCAGATCAACCTGCGGATACGACTGGACAGCCGTGGTTAACGTCAGACGTGGTTAACGTCATGGGGTCATCAAAAGGAAATGCACTTTGCCTCAGTGAGCAAACTTTGTAATTCAGTCCATATTTTGAGAAGGCAGAGTGTGGAACACATATACTTATAAAAAGGCTTTGTCTGGTTTATGTTGAGCACCACCCTTAATTTTTCGTGTTACTTGTGTAATATTTAGCACATTAACAGAATAAAAAAAAACACACACAGTAAAGATTTCCCTTCGAGAAGATCCGATGAGGTCAAGGTAGCCTCTTAAACTCCTTGGAGCCACTTGGTCCTGTTCTCCATAACGTTAATATTCCATGAGCTCCATTCAGAAGCTGGGCGTCGTGTGAGGCTGTAGCTCTTGTCTCCAGTCTAATAGACGGTGATGTCATTTTAAACCCTTATAATAAAAGAAGCTGAACTCAGTTTGTTTTTCTACTGAAAGTCGAGCCGTTTTTCCCCAAATCTGGGCTCTAAACTATAAACAGACGGCGTCTCTTCAGTGATCTGCTCTGGAAACATCACTTTTAGAAAACAACACAAAGAGCGTCGGAGATTTTTGGCTTTCAGCAGTAAATCATAAGCGTGTAGTGATATGTGGAGATCATAAAACACACTTTCTGTTCATTTGAGTAGCTTTTACAAAAATAAATAAATAAATTAATTAATTAAATAAAAATGTGCATTTACTTCATGCAGTTCCTGAATAGTTTCCCTTATGATATTGCCGTGTAAATTCAGATGAACTAACCAAAATAAACCCTGGAGAATAAGGAGCGCAGAGGCTGTTGTTCAGGATGTGCTCACAGCTTCTATTAGTATTGCGAATGGTAACGCTGGTGATCTTCTGCAATGTTGTAAATAATGTGAACTTCAAAAAGAATTATGACTAACAACATTTAAATGTTGCCAATCACTCAATAAACTCTCACGCTCTCCACAGAAATATTTAGAGGGTGTTTTAACAGGGGGATCTATTTAACTACTTTATTTACTAAACACACAATATCAGAATATGTATGATTTTAAATACACTAGATGTAGGAACATTACTCTTATTTTCATGTTGAGGGAGCATGACTAAGGTAACATGGGAGCATAGCGCTACTGCCTATACAAAATCCAATGAGAAAGTGAAGCGTAGACACTCATCAGTGACTTAATCAACTCCAGACTGCAAAATCATTCATCTTTATATATTTAGAGCCATATAAAAATGTCAAACTATTATTTTGCTGATGCTGGTAAACAGTTAACATTATAGTTCCCCATCAGATGAACAGCACTGAAAGCTTTGATCTCTGAGAGAGAGGAGAAGATCAAGCTGCTTCAGATCTGAAAACATCCACAGGTGTTTCTGTCCATCCTTCCACTGTGAGAAGACCACTCAGCGCTGTGGGTCTGAAAGGACGTGTAGCGGATCAAGAAGAACCTCACTGAGAAAAGGAGACGGACACACCAAACAAAGAAGCTGGACGATGGACTGACCGCCCCAGAGTCCAGACCTCAGCCCCACTGGGTTTGATTAGTTCAGAAAATGAACCAGCTTCTCAGACTGAACTTTGGAGGTGTGTCTGCAGGTTCTCTGAGGAGCTGAAAGTGAGGCTCCTGAAAAGAACTGAAGCTGGAATGAAGGGAAAGAGGGACTCACTGAATAATCTACAGGGTGGGCCATTTATATGGATACACCCAAATAAAATGGGAATGGTTGGTGATATTAACTTCCTGTTTGTGGCACATTAGTTTACGGGAGGGGGAAAACTTTTCAAGATGGGTGGTGTCCATGGATTTTGGATCCAACTTTAGTTTTTTCGATGGGAAGAGGGTCGTGTGACACGTCAAACTTACTGAGAATTTCACAAGAAAAACACTGGTGTGCTTGGTTTTAATGAGTTATTTACAAGCTTCTGACCACTTATAAAAAGTGTTCAGAGTGCTGCCCGTTGTGTTGGATTGTCAATGCAGCCCTCTTCTCCCGCTCTTCACACACTGAGAGTAACACCGCAGAAGGAATGCTGGCCCAGGCTTCCAGTATCCGTAGTTTCAGGTGCTGCACATCTCGTATCTTCACAGCATAGACAACTGCCTTCAGATGACCCCAAAGATAAAAGTCTACGGGGGTCAGATTGGGAGACCTTGGGGGCCATTCAACTGGCCCACGACGACCAATCCACTTTCCAGGAAACTGTTCATCTAGGAATGCTCGGACCTGACACCCATAATGTGGTGGTGCACCATCTTGCTGGAAAAACTCAGGGAACGTGCCAGCTTCCAAAGTGGATTGGTCATCATGGGCCAACTCATGAAAACTCATGAAAACTAACTCATGAAATAATAAAGTTACTAAATAGTTAATAAAGTTAAAACCAAGCACACCAGTGTTTTTCTTGTGAAATTCTCAATAAGTTTGACGTGTCACACGACCCTCTTCCCATCGAAAACACTAAAGTTGGATCCAAAATCCATGGACACCACCCATCTTGAAAAATCTAGTCAATATATCTAATATTTCCCATTCTGAGAAGGTTATGCACTTATTGTAAGATCATCTCTCTCATTTCTAGACATTATAACTTGTTTTAAGTAATTTGAACATGAATAACATGATCTCACTATAGTGGCGGATCATTCTTATGGTTCCAAGCTCATTACTTACAACAAGAAAAGTAATCAGCCACTATAGTGAGATAATTTTTTAATAATACAATCACTGAAAACAAGCAAAAACTGTTTGGAAATAAGTTAAATAATCTTAATTTAAGCTAATTAAAATCTCAGTGGGAGAAATGTTAGATTTACTGCCCAGATTTAGGAACATTTCATTTGATAAGATACTATTTTTGCAGTGTTTTTGAAGAAAGGGGCTACTTTTCATTCTTTATTAGTTTGAAATCTCAACTAATAAAAATGAATATTAGTTGTAATAGCTGAAAAACTTAAATCAGTAGTACTAGTTTTTTTTTTTTGTTGTTGTTTTTTTGGCCCAGAATATTCTAATGAATCTACACTGCCGAAATAGTAAGTTGGCAAGTGGAATTTCTAAAGTTTCTCTTTCGGAGACTGTTATGAGCTTATTATAAGAATAATTTTTCCACATTTTTTCTACTTAAGTGGCTTTATTTAGTGAAATTCTCACTCTATTGGCAGAGAAAGAAATGCTTAAAATAAGCAAATCCGTCCGCCAATATAGCCAATGACTTGACTTAAGTCACTCAAAGAAGTAAAAACATCTAGAAATAAGTTAAATAATCTTCTATTAAGCTTACAATAATCTCAAAATTAGAAAGATTAGATATATCAATTAAATTGAAAATAATTTCACTTGCCAAGATACTGTTTGTTCCATTTATCCTCTGAAGACTGTGAATCGGCGTCAGCCCTAATCTAAGCGTCCAACTGAGCGCTCAGAACAACAAGAACAGCACCACATTAAACTAATCGCTATTTTTAGTCTTTGCCACAAAGAAAAAACCGGAAAGTCGCTGGTGTCAACAAACAAGGGAACTCTGCAGCACTTAAATCGTACAATCAGAACATGCTGTAACTTCTCTTAAACTCTGGCTGGCTCGTTTCTACTGGGCAATGATTAGCCACCAACTGAAAACGGCCAAATGAAAATACTGTGGAATACATTCCAAAGCCCTGACCTACTGGATTCCTCTTGTTTACACTGTTGCACCAGAAACAATGAGGATTTTTTTTTTCCCTTTTCATCCCCAGCCTCATAAATCAAAATCTCCCTTTTCAGAAGGGCTGATGCTACAGTAATCTCAGAGGACATGGGGGTAAAAATAGACCACTGGCAGTGATCTACTCCAGGAGAGGAGTGAAGTCTTTAGAGAAAGAGTGCTAAATGAGGGAAACGCCATGAAATGCCATCCAAACAGGTGCTACCAGGCAGGTTCACAGGCAGGTTTGGGTTAATAATTGATAGCAGACGCTATTATGACAACGAGACAAATACAGCGGGAGTCATTATTTATAAGCTCACAAATAAGGTGCATTTTCTTTTCTTTCTTTCTTTTTTTTTTTTCCGAAGCGCCAAGGCATTAAGCAGTCTGGCGTATTTTTAGCACGGGAGAGGAAGAATAAGATGAAAGTAGTTTTCTGTTGAAAACTGTACAGTACATGATATTTCCATTCCCTTCAGCTCTGCGCATCGACAGCGAGGTTTCTGATTTATTCATGAACCTTGTGCTCGCTGCCAAGAAGCATTAAAGGAGAGTGAATGACTGAAAGGTTAAAAAAAAAGAAAAATCTGCTGAAGAAAGCAAATTACGGTTACAAAATAAATCAAACGCGGACAATGCACACCTCGCCCCCTCTCTGTGACTCTACAGAAATAACAATTTGCTTTGACATAAACCAATTAAGCCTTCTCCCGGTTCCAAACCCCACCCTGGGGAGAAACTCGACGGAACGCCGGCCTTTTTTGTTCTAGACAGAAGATTGAGAAAGAAGCTCCCTCTTTGTCAAGGTCTTTTCTCATCGCAGAGGTTGTTCGCTGGACGGTAATGACTTCTGTTTTGGTTGCTTCTTCGAGGCGCACCCAAGCATGGTACAATAGAGGTTCGGGCCCATAATTCAGCTCCAGTCTCCAGAATCAGCAGGTTAAGGTCACAGCGCTGTCTGCCCAGTAGCCTCCTGTAGAGCAGGCACATGTCCACGTTCACATGCAACACCTTCAAACGCCCTCGATGTGTCATGACCTGCGGGGCTGCCCGCTGCGACTGCCAAATTCTGTACATGTGGTCTGGTTTACTTTCCTAAATATGACCTATATACACAAATTCATGATTATTTCATAAGTATCTTATGAGTGTTTCATCTGCTATCACCCAAGTGTCAAACACAAGGCCCGCGGGCCGGATCAGGCCCACCACGCAACCCTATCCGGCCCGCGGCCCCTATCTATTAATATTAGCCTGCTCCACAACGCACTGCAGTACGATGTGTGCTCTGCCTCTCCTCCCATAACAACAATCTATGACAGTGGTTACACCTCAGTTCTACACCAGCTGCATTCCAGCTGCAGCTCAACCAACATAAGCACTTAACGTCAGCAAAGCGGCTCAGAAACTGAGCCCAAGTCTTAATTCACCTTGCAGCAAAGAAAGCATACCAGGTGTTACAGTTCAAACAAATAGGCAGGTTTAAAAAAACATACATCCTGAGGACATTTTCATTTTGAATATTTCATGTATTCATGTAATATTCCCAGGGTCTACTACAAGCGCCTGTATTTTGCTGTTTACAATTTGGCTTATTTTGAAAAGAAAAAAAAAAAAAAAAAAAAACAATGGCCAGTTTGGGTTATAGCCATTGATTTAATTAAAAATGAAATAAAAACGTCAGCATCCTCTGACCCACAGGCTGGTTGGTAATCAAATGACACGTTAACACAGTTACTCTGCACATTTTATTGCATTTTTATTTGCTCAATTCGACATGTTAGGGGAAAATAAAGCATTAAAACGCAAAAGTGGCTTATGTAAAAGTTCTGGGACATTTTAGATTTTACATCTTTCCCCCCAATTTGCAACTCTCAGTTAAAATCAGACTCAGCAAATAAATAAAAATGCACTCAAACATCACAGAAATATGCCACATTTAAGTTCCCTGTACCTGTTAAGTCTCTATTGCACAGTGTTGCCTCAGGGCAACAAACCCATTTTCTTTACTTTATGATAACATTATGCAGATTTATAGACAATGACAGGGTGAACAATCAAGGGAGGACTTTCAGTAAGCCAATAAAAAGCATGTACCTGGTCAAACTCTCTCTAATGGGCCCTTTTAAACATTCAGTATCACTTCTTTGTTATGAGATTTGCAGAAATATGTCTGTTGCCTAGAAGCAACATTGTGTGACAGTGGAATGGATTTGGCCAACCACAAGTCAGGTCTCACCACCCCGGAGACCACAGCTAGACCATTTCTTCCCAGCCAAAATACCCCAAAAGGACGCCTGCACACATAATCAAGCCCATTTTATCCAAGAAAACTGAATTGAATATTGATTTATTTATTTTTCATTGCTGTCATAATGTGTGCAGGAGAGGGTTAACATATTTATCAGCACCCCTGTAGAAAAGGGCCACCGCTGACCAGATGATATTGACCGGTGGGCCACTTTCAGTGCGGTGACACTGATATAATGTGTCTGGTGCTGGTACGAATGTATACTGTGGCTGAAATTAAATAGCCACTTAACCAAGAATGTCCAGCCATAGGTGGCCTTGTGGTCCAAAACTAACCACATATGAAGGGTTAGAGAAGTGGTCACCAACCCTGGTGCTGTAAATCCATCTTCCTGTGCAGTCCAGTCCCAACCTCAATCTGCTCCACCTGCTGCAGCCAATTAACTCC
Source organism: Pygocentrus nattereri (assembly GCF_015220715.1). Lineage (NCBI taxonomy): Eukaryota > Metazoa > Chordata > Actinopteri > Characiformes > Serrasalmidae > Pygocentrus > Pygocentrus nattereri. The sequence continues at coordinate 3,289,365 of NC_051236.1, read as the reverse complement.
ATCAGAAGTCCTTCGCTGGCTGGATCAGATGTGTCGGTGTTAATAAGCAGGCAGTATGTTAGATGCAGGTTGAAAGTAAACTCTTCAGCAAATTAGATCTAAACGAGTAGGGCTGAGACCTCTGGTCCAGAAGAAGACTAACAATTTATACAAGGAATAAAGAGTCTCTATAGTCTCTAACTACAAGATATGTCTAATAAATTGGCCATTAAACAGAAAATGTGTCATAACTTTGGCAAAACTTTTTTTTGTATTACTATTATAAGTAGATATTACGTTCAGCAAGAAAACAGTAATTGTGCATTAAAAAGTGCAGAAGTGTGCTCCCTGAGAGGATGTGTTCACGTATTTTCACTTATAAGATCAACTAAACCTACTTTTGCCTCGGACTACACGTTGTAGGAGTTTCTGATAAAATGTTTAATGAGGCAATAAGTGTAGTTACAAGATATTAAAGCGGACAAAATGGACAAAGTATGTGGGCAACCTTCCACATTCCTAACCTTCCCAAGTACTGAGTTCAGGTGTTTCAGCCTCTCCCATTGCCAGCAGGTGTGTAAAATCAAGCACATAGCCATGCAGTGTCAGTAAAATGACAATAAAATGGATTGTCTTACTTTAAATGTGGCACTGTTATAGGTTGTATAATTTATGAAATTTTCTGAAATTTCTTTCCTGCTAGATCTGCCCTGGTCAACTGTAAGTGCTGTTATTGTGAAAGGGAAGCATCTAAGAGCAACAACAGCTCAGCCACTAAGTGGTAGACCATACAAACTCACAACCCTAGGATCACTATACGCAATGCCAAGTGGCAGCTGGAGTGGTGTAAAGCACTGCCACTGGACTCTGGAGCTGTGGAAAGGTGCTCTACTCTCTGGCACTCTGATGGATGAATCTGGGTTTGGGGGGGTGCTATCGGAATGCATAGTGTCAACAGCAAAGTTTGGTGGAGGAGGGATAATGGGCTGGGACTGTTTTTCAGTGTTTGGGCTCGAACTCTTAGTTCCAGTGAAGGGTAATGTAACACGCCAGCATACAAATACTTCCAGCTTTGTGTCAGCAGTTTGGGAAAGGTCTCTTGCTGTTCCTGCATGACTGAGCCCCTGTGCACAAAGCCAGCTCCATAAAGACAGGGTTTGACAAATTTGGTGTGGAGAAGTTCCAGCGGCTGGCAGAGATCCCTAACCTCAACCCCAACTGGAATCACGGAAACATCCCCGATCTTGCGGGAAACCTCCCAGACGAGTGGCGACTGTTATGCTGTGTGGGACCAACTCCACGTTAATGCCTTTCATTTTGGAGTGGGATGTCCAACAAGCTCATAAAGGTGTGATGATCAGCCGTCCACATACTTTTGGCCATGTAGTGTATGTATTGCTATCGTGATACACTATGTCACAATGCGCTTTTCTGAATATATCATATTGACAGGACTTAAAGAACACCAAACAAGCTGCATTATTTATTACTTATAATATTTGTAATAATCATGTTTATGTCAAAATTATGTACACCAAATGTTTCTAAACACCAGTTCATCCGGTGTTTCTTCTGAAATGAAGGGTATTAATAGGTAGCTTGTTGCTGCAGTAACAGCCTCTAATCCTCTGGGAAGGCTTTACACTAGGTGTTGGAACATTGCTGTGAGGATTTGACTGCATTCAGTCACAAAAGTATTAGTGAGGTCAGGTACCCATGTCGGATGGTTAGCTCTGGATCACTATAACTCATTCCAAAGGCATTGGATGGAGCTCCATCACTCCAGAGAACACAGTTCCACTGCTCCACAGATCAATGCTGGGGGTGGGGGGGGGGGGGTGGGGGGGGGGGCTGTACAGCGAGAGAGACTATACGCTGTAATCATGGCCTAATTATTTGAGTAAAATACACATCATTCAGAGCCTAAGCTGAGAAAAGGTTATACCAGAGCCTATACATTAAACGTGTAGGCTTCAAATATTGACATACATAACATCAACATTGTGATGAAGCCTGTCAGCCTGCATATATACGCCGTGTATCCGTGACCCTTATTAACACCGCTGTCTCTGAGCCAGTATGAGGGGCGCTGGCTGAAGCAAGCCTGCAATATCAAAGTCGTGACCCCAGCAGACAGCGGTCTGCTGGGGATGTTCAACCACACCACCTGCCCCATCTATCACCCTGATCTATATCACCCTGCTGGAGATTAAGTCTCCAACCTTCCAGTCCTGCCGCTGCAGCTAGGCAATGAGGCAGAGTAGAAGCTGCACTCAAGCTCGGACTCGAGACCTCATTATCGGCTGTTTCATAAGCATGCAAAAAACCTGAGCTATATATACACACACATTAGCATTCCCCCCACCCATAACCGAGCCTATCCATTTATTTATTGCTGCACTCTCAGACTGATCCCCTCTGATTTGATTTAAATATCACCTGTTTGAATTGTTTACAATATGCACTGCATTATCAGGCAGTAAAGTATAAATACATGCATTTATGTCAGAGATGTGCCAGAATTTTGGCCCCTGAGAGAGAAAAAAAGGCAGAATATTGTGGCTGAAAATGCAAAAATATTGAACAGGCCCACAATAAATTGCCAAAATCAGATTTTCAACAACAAATAATGAATGGTAATGAAATTGTGATTAAAAAAGCTTTAAATGATCTTCATTCTCCTGCGCTGGTCATGTTCAAACAGGCTGAGCCGCAGCAGATCAACAGTGAAACTCAAACACGGTCCTCATTTACGTTCTACACAGTCTTTGACTTTGCTTTTAAGCATTAACTGTTTTAATGAAATCCTTCAATAGAAAAACTCATAAATCACACCCGGTAACTCTTTCCTTGTATGTTTTGCGTCCATTAGATCTGCAGGTTCTGGTTGTTTCTTCTCTTTAAATGCCGAACATTAAAGTGACCGCGGGAGAAACGCCAGACTTCTAGTCCCAAAACCACATTTACACGTTTTACGTATTAAAAAATAAGGCTCTGACTCTGGAATTCAGTTTTTATTCACGCCTTTGGGAAACCTTGAAGTATTCTGCATTCATAACCGTACAACCTTCAATTTAGTTTGAGCCATCGGTTGGATCATCACTTCACTGCGTCATAGCTCATTTGCATAAAGTTGAGAACATTTCAACTCCACCTGTCGTTTATCGTTTGCCGCTGGTCGTTAAATTGTGGCCACAAATCGTGAGCTCCCGTGGGAAAAGACTGGACACCTGTCGCTTTGTTGCCTGCTAGCGTGAACATAGGGTGGGACACCACTTTTATTTATTTATTTATTGACGTAAATGCTTATTTGGGCATTTTTAAGAGCAAATCACTACATCATTAAAACGGTACATATTACCACGTGGCTAGTAAGACTCACCGTAAGTTTGAGAATCGTTCTGTTTTAGCAACGGGCACGTTTTATATCGCTGTTGTCGGAAGAAAACCTCGTATCTCCAAAATGGGAATTTTACAGGAGAAGGAAAAAACATGCTTTAGTTATAATGTAAGCCAATGGAACCAGACACTTTTCCGAGTAATTTTGAGCCGTTTTGTTTGGGCCATTGATCATAAAATGTACACACTATGTAAAGGACAACAGGCTTTTCCAAATTATGTCAAAAACTGAAAAATGACATAAATGGAGATAAAAGGTTTAACAGCAGCGATACATAACAGTGTACAGTTTATATTGGTTAGGTGGAGCATAGACTAGTAAACAGTAAACAGTGTTTTACTTACAGTACAATGTTTGACATGATCTACACTTGCATCATATTATAATCATGTTAAAGTATAGCCATGTGTAGTAAAGGTTTTATGTCAAAATATTAATTAAGCTAAATGAGGTGTAAACTATGGCCTTACTCTTCAAAACGGAGCACAGACGGTCATATAATGTAACACGTTTCTTTGAGCACAGTTGATGAATCAGCTTCAGTGAGTAAAAACACTACTAATATGTACCACTGGCAAAGCAACCCCCCCCCCCCCCCCCCACCCCGTCTTCTATGCATATCATTTACATGAAGCAGTGAGCCAATAAAACAAAGGCTTTCTGCAGACCAGTGGTCATCCTCATAGTCAGTGTTAAGGGACAAGCAGGGTGTGCACTGCTCCCTCTACTGGCCAGAGCTTAAGCAGCCAATATCCTACAATTGTTCTGCATTTTATTTCTTCCCCAGTGGTCCAGCTTACAATGTTTGTGCTTTTTCATGTACCAAAAACAACTGTAATTCACTTTTTCCCCCCATTTTCCAACCTCTCTTTTATCCTGTGAATTAAACAGGCTGCCCCTTTAAGAATATATGTAAATGAGCTCTGTTCTGATTGGCTGCCTTATACTGAGTATTATTCCAAAGGCAGTCTGAGCTGAAACACACCTTATGACTTCAGTGTGAATGGGTGATGCTAAACTGCTGTAGGCTGAACAGGTGGACCAATGAAAATGATATTGTTTTTGTGACATCACAAATACAATTAATTCAAAACAAACTGTTTTTATAGCTTAGTTTCCCTAAACGGACTGTCGTGGCTGGTATGCTTTGAACCTTACATGCTACACCAAAATCCTTTGTTGGAAAAAGAAACGTTTGTTTTTTGCATGATATGGGCCCTTTAAACAGCTTTATAAAGAATAAAGTGTGAAATTAACGAACTGTCTCAGCTTTATGTAAAAATCACGCAACTGTGTAATTTGATATATACATATTTTTTTTTATATTTTTCTATTACTGCAATACGAGATGTGCTGTTATTTGTTCATTTACTTATTTATTTATTTATTACTTATTTATTTATTCAGTCTGGTAGTAATTGAATATTTATGGTCCCTTTAAAGACACACTTTGTGTCTTTAAATGGACCATAAATAGCTGCAGCATCGAATCAGATGCAGATATGTGATCAGATAAATAAGAAAAGTGTTGGTGACATTAACCGTTATTAATCATGAACAAATATAAAAGTTTTATTTTCATCCAGTTTTCAGATTTTTTTCAGACAGGTGGGGTTATTAGTTATCACTTTGTCAAAAATCAGGTTTCTGGTTGACTAAGAAAACCCTGGATAGCTCAGTTGGTAGAGCATCAGACCTCCAGGGTTCAAGTCCCTGTTTGGGCAAGCAAGCAAGTTGTTTGGGGGCAGTCGTGGGCTGGAGGTTACCGCAAGGTCACCGGTTCGATCCAACAGTCCATGACTGAGGTGTCCTTGAGCAAGTCACCTAACCCCCAACTGCTGCTCCCCGGGCGCTGCGGATAGGGCTGCCCACCGCTCCGGGCAAGTGCGCTCACTGCCCCCTAGTGTGTGTGCGTTCACTAGAGTGTATGTGGTGCTTCACTGCACGGATGGGTTAAATGCGGAGGTGGAATTTCCAAGTTGTGGGACTAATAAGGGTCACTTCATCTTAAAAAAGGCAAGTACAGTGCGATATTGTGTAGACACAGCCAAAACTATTCAAGTAGAAAATGGCCACAACACAAAACATGACCACTGAATAACAAACGCTGGCTTAGTTCCAATTCTGTACCTTGCATTACTGAGTTAATCTACTCACAGTGAAGTGTGAAAGGCAAAGTAATTGGACATCTGTTCGAAGAACTTGAGAGGACACCTAGCTCCAGGCTCCAGCCTGCCTCTCTCTGATCTGCTGGCATATGACACCATTACGGAGCCAACCAGATTGCTCTTCAGAGGCCAGTCAACGACACTGTATGTGGCCGATTTTATAGAAGCCGCCAGTCTAGAAGCTGAGGCACAACACGGTGAGTTAATCATCATTTCGCTCGCCAAAATGTCTGGGCAGCACAGTCGACAAATCTGTCTTTTGTTTGTTAGCGTCTCCAAAAAGAATGGCACTCAGGTGGAGACGCTTGCAGACATAAGGCTCGTTTTTCAAACAGGAATTCTGCGAGTGCCGTTCTTTCCAAAAGCTGCCGAGACGCTCGGCACTCCGGCAGGAGCTGAGAATGCGCTAACAATGGTGTCATTTTGTCTTTGGCTGTTCTATCAGTGTGGATAAAACGGCCACACTGAAAAAGACAAAAGGGCCCATAATTGTGGAAAACTTTGCCATTTTTTAAAAGGGCCCATGTCCTGCATTCTTCTTGTGTGCATTATTTTCCCTGAAGCCCACTTTTATGCATTAAAATGTTTATTTTTACATCTTTATCCTTTTGACGGTTTTGATACTGTGCCTTTAAGACTGGTAAATGTAAATGAGCGCTGTTCTGATTGGCTGCCTTGTATTGAGCCTCGTTCAGAAAGCAGTCGGAGCTGAAAAACTCCTTATAACTTATTTGTGAGTGGGTGTGCTAAACCGCCGTAGGCTGAATAGATGGATGCGTGCAAATTAGTTGATTTGTGACATCACAAATACAATGAATCCTGTTTCTGCAATTAGGGAAATTCTTTAAACCCTTTAAAAGCCTTTAGGTGAAAGAGTTTGGTGTAGTATGTAAGCATTTAAACAAGTCAAACATCAAAACATGCTGTTTACTCAGTGCACACAGTCCACATATGTAAATTAAGCACCATGATCCCCCCTCCACCAAACTTTACACTTGGCACAGGGTAGTCAGACAAGTACCGTCTCCTGGCAACCGCAAAACCCAGACTTGTCCATCGGATTGCCAGATGGAGAAGCGTGATTGGTCACTCCAGAGAACACGTCTCCACTGCTCTAGTGTCCAGTGGCGGCGCTTTACACCACTGCATTCCACGCTTTGCATTGCGCTTGGTGATGTAAGGCTTGGATGCAGTTGCTCGGCCATGGAAACCCATTCCATGAAGCTCTCTACGCTGTTCTTGAGCTGATCTAGGCCACATGAAGTTTGGAGGTCTGTAGTGATTGACTCTGCAGAAAGTCGACGACCTCTGCGCACTATGCCCCTCAGCATCCGCTGACCGCTCTGTCATTTTACGTGGCCGACCACTTCGTGGCTGAGTTGCTGTCGTTCCCAATCGCTTCCACTTTGTTATAATCCCACTGACAGTGGACTGTGGAATATTTAGTAGTGAGGAAATTTCACGACTGGACTTGCTGCACAGGTGGCGTCCATTCACGGTACCACGCTGGAATTCACTGAGCTCCTGAGAGCGACCCATTCTTTCACTAATGTCTGTAGAAGCAGTCTGCAGGCCTAGGGGCTCGGCTTTATACACCTGTGGCCATGGAAGTGACTGGAACACCTGAATTCAATGATTTGGATGGATGAGTGAAAACCTTTGGAAATATAGTGTTTAGCTATCTAGGCAGCCTACAGCAATTTAGGCCAGCCCACTCATGCTGACATTAAAGGACTATTCCAATACACAATATAATGTTGCCAATAAGAACAGAGCTAATTTACATATATCAGTCTTAAAGGCACAGTAACAAAAACAGCCCATTCTGAGAGACAATCATGTAAAAATAAACAATGACAAACCAGCACAACAGTCCTCAGTGTGACAAATATAGGATATGGACATAGAACGGTACGGAGCCCCACTGGTGACATCATGTTCAAATACAAATAATGCATGGCCACAACTCAGTAAGATGTGGGAACAAGATAATTAAGTCATGGCAACTTATTTTTATTTATATAGGATGTCACCAGCAGGGCCAAGTAGAACCGTCTTCCGTGTTACTGTAAAAACTGTTGCATATAGTTCTTTAAAGAACCTTTATAAAAGGTTCTACATAGCACTGAAAGGTTCCACCACATTATTTCATCATGCACAATTTAAAAAGGTGGTTCTTCAAAACCAATGCTCCTATTTAGAACTATGAGTTCTACAAAGAACCATCTGCATGCGTAATCGGCTCTTTGCATGGTTCTTCAGACTGATAAAGAATGTGCTTTATATGGTTCTACATAGAACCTTTTTGAAAATGGTTTCATACAGCACCTACAAGGGTTCTGCTATTATTACAATGTCAGCCTTGTAACAACAGAAGGACCCCTTTTTGGTGCTATATATTTAAGAACCCTTGAAGAACCATCTTTTTAAGTGTGTAGAACCTTTCGGGCACTACATAGAACCCTTTAAGGATGCACAGCCACACGTGTGCACACGCACAGGAGACTCTGACATCTCATTCACAGTCCAGACAGATTTGTGAGAAGCAGATAAGCAGATAAGTCCTCCAGGTCATCACCAGCGGCACCTTCCAGCACGCAGCTGAGGAGGTGGAACCCACGAGCCTCGCGGAGAAAGGAGTGGACGGAGTGCCTCCCACATTCATCCGCATGCAAAGACGACAGGATCACGACTGCATTGTAAAGGTGACACGCATCGACTCGCCGACACTCTACAGCAGCCAAAAAGACTTGGACGGTGAGCTGAAGTGGGCTTCGTCCTCCAATTCCCCGTTCCACCTTAAATGGTGCCAAGGCAGTAAGCTGAAGTGGGCGTCTTAATCGAATTCTCCGTTCCACCTTCAATAGCGCATCGACTCACTGACACTGTAGAGGGGCTAAAAAGACTGAGTGAGTTCAAGTGGGCTTCTTACTTGAATACACCGTTATACGGAACTGCTGCGCCATTTAAGGTGGAACGGAGAATTCGAATAAGGGATGATGAGGAACACGACCCAAACTTCAGCTCTGTGGCTCAGGCGCCGGAACGCAACTGCTGCGCCATTTAAGGTGGAACGGAGAATTCGAATAAGAAGGCGGGGGGGAATACGACCCCAACCTCATCTCTGTTACTCAGACTGACCCCCACAGCTCCACTCCAGCCCCCAAACGAGCTCGCAGAGACGGAACTGAGGCGAAACCCGGCAGGTGAACGAGGTGCACAATTTGGAAGATGAACTCCAAACACCTGGAGCCGCAAAGTCTCCCAGTCCACCTCCGCCTCTCCAGCAGGAGCCCACATGGGACAACACAGAAATAAAGCGTGCGAAGCTCCCCTACTGTAACCCTCATGACTCTAAACGCGTTCTCGAGATCACGCAAACGTCTCGAGCTCCAGCGATGCAACAGCGCGAGAAGGGCGACGCGGGGAACTTAACGCGCGCTCCGGGATAATCAGGCGAGTCTCTTTTTCCTCCTGAACTGACTCGAGGCAAAGCCGCACAAGCTCTTACCTTTGACTGAAGGTCGGGGCTGCACCTGTGCTGGGCTGAGCTGGTCGGAGGCAGAGAGCGGATGGAGGGATGGATGGAGGGAGCCTTTGGCCGCTGGCGGCGCTGTACTGCTGGATGAGCGGAGCGCTGCCTCGGTTCCTTCTGAAAAGCGAGGACGCGGACAGCTGCGAGGAGCTATAACCTGCTGAAAACTCCTCCCCTGCCCGCATGCATGGCTTAGATTGGGGGAAAAGTGTGGAAGCCCACTCTACAAATCTACTGCCGATGGCCTGAAGGGCCATAGAGCACAGTTTAAAGGGGAATCCCACCCATTTTCCCAAAGACCTCTTCAATGAAATGGTTCTTCAAGTGTTTTAGTGAGGGCAAGGCTCCTCTTCAGAACCTCAGTTCTATATAGAACCATTTCCATGCTTAAATGGTTCTCTGCATGGTGTAGCGGTTCTTCGGATGGAGAAATGTGGTGAATATGGTTCTATAGTACGGAGCCCTACTGATAACATCTCCTTTAAACGAAAATAACGCGTGGCCACGACTTAGTAAGGCGTTGGAAGGAGAAGATTAAGCTTAGTAAGGCATGATCTTGTGGCCACGATGCGATTATCTCGTTTCCAGACTTTACTTAGTCATGGCGACGCATTAGGATCTTGTTCCCACAAATTAATATGGCGTGGCCACACATTATTTTTTATTCATGCGGCATTAGGATCTAGTCCCCATTCCTTACTAAGTGGTGGTTATGATTGAATTATCCCATTCCCATGCCTTACTAACTCGTGGCCACACATTATTTTTTATATATTTATGTCACCAGCAGGGCTCCATACTATGTCACCAAAAAGCCTGGCGTCGTAACTGTAGAAGAACCCTTTATGAACCATAGAACCAAGAACCCATAGAACCACTTTCAATTTAAGCATGCAAACAGTTCTAGACACACTATACTGCCAAAAGTATTCGCTCGTCTGGCTTCACACACATCTGAATTTGAGTGACGTCCCATTCTTAATCCATAGGGTTTAATATGATGTCGGCCCACCCTTTGCAGCTATAAGAGCTTGAGCTCTTCTGGGAAGGCTTTCCACAAGGGTTAGGAGTGTTGATGGGAATTTTTGACCGTTCTTCCAGAAGAGCATTTGTGAGGTCAGACACTGATGTTGGACGAGAAGGCCTGGCTCACAGTCTCCGCTCTAATTCATCCCAAAGGTGTTCTATCAGGTTGAGGTCAGGACTCTGTGCAGGCCAGTCAAGTTCTTCCACACCAAATTGGCTCATCCGTGTCTTTATGGACCTGCTTTGTGCACTGGTGCGCAGTCATGTTGGAACAGGAAGGGGCCGTCCCCAAACTGTTCCCACAAAGTTGGGAGCGTGAAATTGTCCAAAATCTCTCGGTGCTGAAGCTTTAAGAGCTCCTTTGCATTGCGCTTGGTGATATAAGGCTTGGATGCAGCTGCTCGGCCATGGAAACCCATTCCATGAAGCTCTCTACGCTGTTCTTGAGCTGATCTGAAGGCCACATGAAGTTTGGAGGTCTGTAGTGATTGTCTCTGCAGAAAGTCGGTGACCTCTGTGCACTATGCCCCTCAGCATCCGCTGACCCCGCTCTGTCATTTTACGTGGCCGACCACAGTTGCTGTCGTTCCCAATCGCTTCCACTTTGTTATAATCCCACTGACAGTGGACTGTGGAATATTTAGTAGTGAGGAAATTTCACGACTGGACTTGCTGCACAGGTGGCGTCCGATCACGGTACCACGCTGGAATTCACTGAGCTCCTGAGAGCGACCCATTCTTTCACTAATGTCTGTAGAAGCAGTCTGCAGGCCGAGGGGCTCGGCTTTATACACCTGTGGCCATGGAAGTGATTGGAACACCTGAATTCACTGATTTGGATGGGTGAGTGAAAACCTTTCAAAATAAAGTGTATGTAACTTTGAGACATCAATGGAAATCCCAATTAAGAGCTCTGTTAACTTTTTTATATACACATACAGTCATGTGCAAACAACTCTGGTGTAATTATTTGGTTGACTTTCTTAGTGAAAACAAGATAACATCCTCTACAGGGGAAATAACAAACATTTTCCTGCAAATTGTAGGTTACTCTTCGTATTAACTTGCAGATTTTATTTTATTGTAAGTAATAAAACAACGTTTGCACGGGCCACATTTTGTGTCTCTCTTTTATTTCAATAAATCAGCAAATAGACAGTAATTCTGCATTAAAATGTGCAGAGGGATGTTCTCTATAGAAGATGTGTTCAGTTATTTTTACTTAGAAAATCAAGAAAAAAAGAATTTGGCCGAGGCGCCAAAACTTTTGCACACATCTGTATGTACATGTGCATGGGTTCCATTTCAGTTTTGCGCTGGTTTGTTGGCTTTTATCTATATGATTGGACGGTTGTGTCAGTTTAAGCCACAAAAACCTTGAACATAAATCACAAATGGCTTTATAATAGATTGAATTGTAGGCTATTACATGGGCCATTACATACAGTACATTTAAAGGGGAACTCCACCAATTTTTCAAAAATTCTGCATAATTTGGTGTAAAGTCATTCAGAGTCATTTAATATGAAATGCTCCACTGTAGAGAAACCTACCGAGTCGTGTTCACAGTGGTGGTGATGGGAACCAGCCGTCCACCTCTAAAGTTCCCTCACAGAATGTTTTTACATGAAATAGTTATAAATACACTGCCTGACGTCTGAGACATTGTTTGATGATAGTTTTGCGATGGTGGAGAGGCAGATGCAGGACAGAAGACACTTATTTTTCAGAATTTGGACTAGTTTACCATCATCAACATTCCATATAAAAACTTAGAAGACAGTTTAGGTTCTCTGGTAGTTTTGGATAGTAGACTAAATACCTTGGTTTGTATCACCACTGTAAAAAAAAGGCCATTCCACATGTCAAACGGCACTGAATAACCTTTTTTAGTCTCTACTTCTAAATTATGCAGAGATTTTGAAAAATCTCTGGAATTCCCCTTTAAGAAAGTCAAAAATGGCAATATTAGATAAAGCTTAGTGGTGTTTTCTTGCTAAATAAGCAAAAGGATGTCATGTAAATGGGCTACTTATACCACAAAAGTGTTTTTCATGAGAAATAAAAGAGTTGGTTTATTATTCAGGGCTTATATCATATTATATTCACATTCATGCGCTACAGGCAGCAGGGAGTGTTACTATATTCCCAAAAAATAAAAATATTCCCAAATCCACTCAGTTGAAATATGCCGAACATCAATAAGGTGTCTAAAGTTTTATGTTTTATCTTTTCTCGGTGCACACTAACTTAGTTTAAAGAGAATAAAATCCCTTGGAAACTAAATTTGTATTTATAAGAACGCCCTTCAGTTTACCATCTAGATTGAGTGTTACAAAATTGGACAAAACAGTGATTAAAATGTGCCATCCCAGCTGAGAACTCGCAGTAATCGCCTTGCGAGAAGAAAGACTTTACATCAAAGTCAAAGTGACAATGACCCATATTTATCAAGCCTCCCCGAACAGGTCCCCGCTGACCACATTACTTAAATCACCGCAGCATAAAAGCAAAAATTGATCGGAGATCATCACTCTTACTCTCAGACCTGATAAATATGGGCCAACGTGATTGAATTATAAATCGAGATTAATCATTTATTCATGCTGTGAGGGGAAATGTGTGTTGTGGTGATGCTATCAGAGCAAGTCAGAAGTTTTGGCATAGATACCGTATGTAATACAAGGAGTTAGAGTACATTTGAATGGGCCATGATCTAATTCTGCCCCTGAGTCAGAGCTTTTATGTTCACTTCGGTTGGCCTGGTGCTAAAGTTACATTCAAAAACCTATAAGAACGCTAGCAGCAGCTAGCATTATTGAAAGTGTGGTGTTTAAAAGTACTTCTGAGGCAAATCAAAAGGTTTCTGCATTGAAGTTTGCACTGTAAAGCCATGCACGACATAAGCTCCTACTTTTATGACAATTTATGACACTTTATGAAGCATCTGGCTCTCACTGTAAACACTGAGGCGTGGAACTGTCACTGGGGTGGGACCCTCAAGGGTGCATCTCAGTACCTTTAGTCAGGGAACATAACTGAACCATAATCCACAGAAATGATCTGTTCTAAGCTTGACGGACTCCACACATTCACCACAGACTGTATGTGTACGCTATACTATACACTATATTTCCAAAGGTTTTCACTGAATTTCAGTGAATTCAGGTGTTCCAGTCACTTCCATGGCCACAGGTGTATAAAGCCGAGCCCCTAGGCCTGCAGACTGCTTCTACAGACATTAGTGAAAGAATGGGTCGCTCTCAGGAGCTCAGTGAATTCCAGCGTGGTGCCGTGATCGGACGCCACCTGTGCAGCAAGTCCAGTCGTGAAATTTCCTCACTACTAAATATTCCACAGTCAACTGTCAGTGGGATTATAACAAAGTGGAAGCGATTGGGAATGACAGCAACTCAGCCACGAAGTGGTCGGCCACGTAAAATGACAGAGCGGGGTCTCATCCATGTCTTTATGGACCTGCTTTGTGCACTGGTGCGCAGTCATGTTGGAACAGGAAGGGGCCGTCCCCAAACTGTTCCTACAAAGTTGGGAGCATGAAATTGTCCAAAGTCTCTTGGTGCTGAAGCTTTAAGAATTCCTTTCACTGGAACTAAGGAGCCGAGCCCAACTCCTGAAAAACACCCCCACACCATGATCCCCCCTCCACCAAACTTTACACTCAGCACAATGCAGTCAGACAAGTACCATCTCCTGGCAACCACCAAACCCAGACTCGTCCATCGGATTTCCAGACGGAGAAGCGTGATTGGTCACTCCAGAGAACACGTCTCCACTGCTCTAGAGTCCAGTGGCGGCGCTTTACACCACTGTATTCCACGCTTTGCATTGCGCTTGGTGATGTAAGGCTTAGATGCAGCTGCTCGGCCATGGAAACCCATTCCATGAAGCTCTCTACGCTGTTCTTGAGCTGATCTAAAGGCCACATGAAGTTTGGAGGTCTGTAGTTATTGACTCTGCAGAAAGTTGGTGACCTCTGCACACTATGGACTGTGGAATATTAAGTAGCAAGCAAGCAAGCAAAATTTATTTATATAGCGCTTTTTACAACAGGTGTTGTCACAAAGCAGCTTTACAGAACAATCAGTATTTAGTAGTGAGGAAATTTCACGACTGGGCTTGTTGCACAGTTGGCATCCAATCACGGTGCCACGCTGGAATTATCTGGGGCCTCTGTCAAGTGAATCTCCCTGAAGTTAGCAAGTTGCCAATTTAGCCACTTCAGACTTTTAATATTTTAATAGTTGCAAACAAGGAATGAGAAATGGCAATTAAATTGATAATCACAATTATTTATGTGACAATTAATCATCAGCAGAAACTTCATGATCCTCACAGCCCTAGATTGTATGTTAGTAGCATTAAGATTTCAGTAAACCAAAGCTATGAGGCCCAAAACCATTATTCCTCCTCCACCAAACTTTACTGCTGGCACTCTGCATTTGGGCAGGTGGTGTTCTGCATCCATCAAACCCAGATTTGTCCATCCGACTGCCAGATCACTCCAGAGAACTCCAGAGTTTCCACTGCCCCAGAGTCCAATGGCTTGCTTTACACCACACCAGCAGACACTTGGCATTGTGCTCGGTGATCTTAGGTGTGTGTGTTGTGTGAGCAGCGGCTCAGCCAGGGAAACCTAATCCATGAAGCTCCTGGCAATCGGTGCTTATGCTGCTTCCAGAGAGTTTGGAACTTGATAGTCAGTACAGCTACTGAGCACAGACAACATTTGCATTCTACATGCTTCAACACTCTGTGGTCATCGGTTCTGGTTGAACTGCTGAAGGTGTTTCTCCAGCTTCATCTCCATATATAGACGGTGTGACCTGGTACCTTTTGAAAATGTATCAGTGTTTGCATATACTACATCAAAGTTTGAAGAGGCTTTCTAGCCTGAAACTAACAGTTATGTTATTAAATCCTGCATACTAGAGAATCCTAGCCACTGATATAGGAGCTTTATTCCGTGTTGCACCTTGTTGTTCCTGAAGGAACGTAATTTCACTCCACTGTATACTTGTACATGACTTGACTAATGAATATAGACATGATATTTATCTTAATACCTAGCTGCTTTCTTTCTGCGTTAGCCAGTCTGTAGCAGAAATAAATGACAGCCTGACCCCAAAAATCCACCCTGAAGCCACTGTAGCTTTTTGAACGTTCCTCCCACCTTCAAGATGCACCATGACAAGGAGGTTTCCACAGGCTTTAAACCAAAAATCTCCCTCTAGAGACTTTTGTAGTGCTTCCGCAAGAGGCGAGTAGTGAAGTTTAAGGATGAAGATGAAGCAGTGGCTGAGTTTTTCACCAGAGTGTCCCTTTAAAAAGTCTATTTTCTCTCCGTCCAGCACAACTCTCATCTCAATATATCTTATCTCTTAACTGGTGACGTTAGCTGCTGACCCCGCTCCTCCAGGACAGTGCTGTCAGAGAGTTGGGTCACCCCTTGTCAAAACTCTCCTCGTTCGCTCTCTTTCAACCCACAACAAAACAAATGCTCACAGCTAGGGGCGGCCTCTCCCTACCGCCCCACTGACCCCAGCGCTGCGAGGGGCTTCATAACAGGGAAAACATGCCGTCTCTGCTGCGGTTTATTGCGCTCTGCTGTTGCGGCCTCTGCTGATGAGTTCCTCACCCTTTTCAGGTTCTGAGCCGAGCAGATGGCCGGCCCTATCCGGAGTGCGCCCGGCGTGCGAAATCTCTTCGGTTCCATTAACATACAGTAACCTGGATTATGACTGGAAGGGGCGCGCAAAGCCGTCTCCTTGAAGAGATCACTCGAGCCCACACTGTTCACGCATCAATATTCAAGTCTCCTGAACGCAAACCACCAGCAGAAATAGAAAGGATGTGGCAAGGGTACCACAAAGCTCGATTTCATTATCTGAAAGAGCGAGAGCGAGAGCGATGGGGAGATAGACGTTCTATGATCCAGGAATATAAACTACACCCAGGACAAATATGCAGCTATCAGACACGTTTACTTAATTAAGGTATTCATTTCATGTAATTACCACAGAAATCCGGAGAGACGCCGAGTGTTACACAATGAACTTCCTGATACTGCAGAAAGCCATCAGAGAATTAAATAGCTCGGTAACATTAGATGATTGCAAAGGTTGAATATGAAAGTGACTTTTAAGCAAGTCAGACACGCAGCTTTACTTAACTTTTGATTCTCCACTTTTACCTTTGCTGAACTCTGCTTTGATCTCTTGGTCCTGCCTGGCCTGGTTTAGAATGACCTTTCGTTCAGTGTGCGGGGCTTGCGGAGGTGGACCTACAGAATAGGCTTTAGGTAACTGCGTGGCTTTTGTTCTCATCACTTTTCCAGCTCCTGACCCATATTCTGGTTTGACGAACCAGATTTACAGTCTGGTCCATATTGCAGAAATATTCTAACTTCCAATTTAGGACAGAAGCTATTGCAGAAAAATCCTGCATTCGTTTATCCTGACTCCAGATAAGAAAACTTGCCAAAATGCCCTAACTTTAGGAAACACTAGGGGTGTCCTAACTTCTGTTGTAAACTTTGGTTTCTAATCTTACACTGTTAGAAATGAAGGTTCTGTGCAGGCACATCTTTCATTCATCAAGGTACAAACAGTGTAAATGTCCCCTGAAAGGTTCTACAGTGGTTCTAAGGTCTGATTGTGGAGCTTAAATCAGGTTCTCCAGGTGAAAAGTTGGTATTTGTACCTTTTCATAACCGAATGTTTTAAAACAGAGCAGTAGAGTAAAAGTCTGGAGGCGAGGCGAGGTGTGTGGAGTCAGTCCAGCTTAGAACAGATCATTTCAGTGGGTTATGGTTCAGTTATGTTCCCTGACAGTATGTACCCTTGAGGGTCTCACCCCATTGACAAGAGGGGAACTGCCCCAGTGACAGTTTACTACCTTTATTTCTGAGAGGGTAGCTGCTCTGACGAAAAGAGAAAATGTTACTGTTTTTAGGGAACTGTGATATATTTGAGATGTAAACATCGAGCCAGACCTTCTTTTTGAGTCTGAATATGTGACGTTAATACACAAAGACGTATGATATGGTATGAAAAAGTGCCGACTCGACGCTTCTGACAGGCCCAATACATTTTAGCCTTTTTTTATTCTCCTGATTCTACTGCTACAAATACTGGAGCACAATTTCTATTCATTTGCTGAATTTAACATATTGGAGTCATATCAGGAGTCAGTTTGAGTGGAGCTGTGAGTCTGGTCAGTGTGTGACTTGACCAGTCACCATCGCTGGCCAATATCACGATTGACATATATTCTCAAAGGCTCCCCCATAGCTTGAGGGCTCCAAGTAGCTTCTTATACAGCGAGAACCTGGCCTGTTTTCTTCTCTCGCAGTCACTGTTCCTTGAATGTAGGAAATGCAGGCATCTGTATGCATTCATGCAAACACAAACAACACACCGTGTCACACGCTGCCACATCCAGCCGTATAATTTTCATCTGCCTCCAGCTGCAGTGTCACACTGGCAGATTCAAAAAGGGCTGACAATGGTCATTATTGTTCAGCGTCCCCCTATAGGCCAATTACTCGCAGCGCTACCACAGCGAGTGACCTTCCCTTCTCCTCTGATCCACGGCTACAGCGCACAGTCAACACCGTCGCTGCAGACTCGCTTACTCATGCCCACTCGGCCATGCGTGCGCCCAGCAACCCTGACCTAGTTCATCCTCACGGCCAGAGAAAAACAACTACCTGATTTTATTTTTTAAAGGGTCTGGATCTTGGATACTTGCATTTTCTCAGTTTTTTTTTAAGGGCCCAATTTATGAAAAATCCAAAAAATCCAATTCCCTTTGCTTTGTTACATAAAAAGGTAGAATTTGAATATTGTTAAAGATATAAAAGGATATATATCACCAAAACCAATAGGTTTACACATATACATCTAACCAGCCTACAGCAGTTTAGCTCCGCCCATTCATGCTGAAGTTATAAGGACTGTTTCAACCCTTCTTTTTGAATACAGCCAATCAGAACAGAGGATATTTACATCATTTACATGTAATTTTATCAGATAAACAGATGGACTACAGTCTGTAACTGTAGAACTACAAAGACCAGCTATACAGTAAGTGGAGCTGTTTGGGGACGGCCCCTTCCTGCTCCAACATGACTGAGCACCAGTGCACAAAGCAGGTCCATAAAGACATGGATGAGCCAGTTTGGTGTGGAAGAACTTGACTGGCCTGCACAGAGTCCTGACCTCAACCCCATAGAACACCTTTGAGATGAATTAGAGCGGAGACTGTGAGCCAGGCCTTCTCGTCCAACATCAGTGTCTGACCTCACAAATGTGCTTCTGGAAGAACGGTCAGAAATTCCCATAAACACTCCTAACCCTTGTGGAAAGCCTTCCCAGAAGAGTTGAAGCTGTTATAGCTGCAAAGGGTGGGCCGACATCATATTAAACCCTATGGATTAAGAATGGGATGTCATTCAAGTTCAGATGTGTGTGAAGCCAGACGAGCCTTGCTGTTGGAAATATATATATATATACAGCCTGTTAAACTTTAAAGGATAAAGAACGGTTGGAAAATGGTCATGTACAAATAATTTATGACTGTTTTTGCTAAATACCAGTTTATGTTCAGGCCCTCAAGATACTACTTTTTTTATTTAATTAATTTTAATATAAAAATTTTACCGTTTACTTCACAGTCCGTATCCCCACTCCTGAAACAAACTCACATCTCCAAGAAAGTAACTATAACTGTCACTGGAACAATATTTAACTGTAATCCCCTTTAGACCGTTTCTACTGATCTGTTCAGCATGAAATTTGCGCTCGGTGTAAAAAGCAGCTGGCGTCTCAAATTATGTGAAGAAACACAAAAGTAGATATAGGAGGATTTTGTTCTGAGAGTGAGAGTATATGATAACCGCACTGTACCTCAGAAAGAGGAACCAACATTTGTAGCTCTAGTTCATTTTTCACCTGCTTGAGAAAGAGCTGGGACCGTCACGATAACCGGGACCAACAGTTTGATTGTCTTTTTGGTCATTTCACTCACACACTGTGATGATTTTAATGAGGCTGGGGGGGGGAGGACACCTGGAGCAGGGTGTGGTTTTCTTTTCATGTTGATAACAACACAATGGAAGTAGCTTTTCAGCCAACATACAAAAATCAAAGAGCACATTGGCGGTGGCTTTTCTGTCTCGTCTTGTCTTGTCTTGTGTCTCCTATGATCTCCTGCTTCCCCTGCACTCTGTCATCTAC
>NC_051236.1:3250000-3265000 GCF_015220715.1 Pygocentrus nattereri | reverse complement strand
CAGAGACGACAGCTCATCTGCTGCTGCACAGTTTGTGTTGGTCATCCTCTAGTCCTTCATCAGTGGTCACAGGACGCTGTTGGCTGGATATTTTTGGTTGGTGGACTAGTCCCAGTCCCGCAGCGTCACTGATGTGTTTAAAAACTCCAGCACTCCAACTCTAACACACCACCACCACATCAGTGTTACTGCAGTGCTGAGAATGACCCACCACACAAACAGTACCTGCTCTGTGAGGGTCCATGGGGGTCCTGACCACTGAAGAACAGGGTAACAGAGTATCAGAGAAACAGATGGACTACAGTCTGTAACTGTAAGTGCAGCTATACAGTAAGTGGAGCTGATAAGACGGACAATGAGCGCAGAAACAAGTTATAATGTTATGCCTGATCAGTGTGTGTGTATGTCATATGTATATATGAGAGAGAGAGAGAGAGAGAGAGAGAGAGAGAGAGAGAGATAGACAGATAGATTCCTCCTCGCCCAGGAGATGAGGGCTATATTTACTGCTGGCATCTGAAGCAAATGTTCAACAAGAAACCTAATTTAAACCATTTTACTCCTAAAGCTAAGTGTAGTCAGGCAAGATGTCCCATATATATGAAGTTTGCCTTTAAATCTAGCGCCAGAGCTACGAGGCTAATGCAGCTAACAAGTAATGGAAGCAATTAGCGTGGTGCTAACTACATGCCTAAATCATCACCACGTACCCCAAACTATATGGAGCTATGGATCTCTAGCAGACTTGCTTATCTGCTTTCTGGCACTGTTTCTGGCACATTCTGTTATCTTTGAAGAAATCTGTTGAGCACATTAGCACAGCAAAAAAACAGTTAAAGCAACCTGGTTTTGTCTGTTTTTCCATTTATCTAGAAAACGATGTGTTACACATGTGAAGGCAGCTTCATATTTTGGTAAAAAAAAATTGACATTACATTCAAAATATCTATAAAGCTACCTCAAATTTCCATAATCTTGACCCTAACCTCAAGCCCATAGCACAAAACCTTATCTTAACACTGACCCTGGACCTAAACCTGGTGCTAAACCCAATCCTAATTCAACACGGTTGAAAATCATCTATAGATGATTTGTTGGGCGACCCATGTTTATTAAGCTGTTACGCTGCATGACTCAGTTGCTGAGATGAAAATGAAGTTACGGGGTTCAGTGGTTGATTGTAGAGGAACTATTGATGTCTTTACAGTGGTGGTGATAGGAACCAGGGGTCACAGTGTCGATTATGCAAATGTGGCCAATTTACTTACTATCCAAAACGACCAGTGAACGCACACGAATGTTGTGAATTGTTGTTAATAGCAAAATAGATTAAAAAAATAAAATAAAACGTACGTTTTGTTTGGGGACTATTTTATCTTACAACACTCTGCATGTACCTCTCCACCATGAATACATCTTAAAATAGATTCTCTAGAACAGAGCATTTCACATCAAACCGCTATGAACGACTTTGTTTACATCTTACTGCTTTAATTGTGTAGACATTTTGAAAAATCAATGAAATTCCCATTTATAGAGGCGAACATCTACATTCTGTCTTGGTTGATCAGCTACATTTGTGGTCAGTGGTAAACAGAGCTGGACAGAATACTTTGAAAGAGAAATATGTCCTAAATGTACTCAGTAACATATTCTTCGGTAGCCATGTTTATATGCGGCCTTATAATGCATTAGTAATCCGAGTAATAGCTCAATCAGAATGAAATACACTGCTGAAAAAAAATAAAGGGAACACTCAAATAACACATCCTAGATCTGAATGAGTGAAATATTCTCAATGAATACTTTGTTCTGTACAAAGTTGAATGTGCTGACAACAAAATCTCACAAAAATCATCAATGGAAATCAAATTTAACCAGTGGAGGCCTGGAATTGGAGTCACACACAAAATTAAAGTGGAAAAACACATGACAGGCTGATCCAACTTTGATGTGATGTCCTTAAAACAAGTCAAAATGAGGCTCAGTGTTGTGTGTGGCCTCCACGTGCCTGTATGACCTCCCTACAACGCCTGGGCATGCTCCTGATGAGGTGGCCGACGGTCTCCTGAGGGATCTCCTCCCAAACCTGGACTAAAGCATCCGCCAACTCCTGGACAGTCTGTGGTGCAACGTGGCGTTGGTGGATGGAGCGAGACATGATGTCCCAGATGTGCTCAATCAGATTCAGGTCTGGGGAACGGGCGGGCCGGTCCAGAGCTTCAATGCCTTCATCTTGCAGGAACTGCTGACACACTCCAGCCACATGAGGTCTAGCATTGTCCTGCATTAGGAGGAACCCAGGGCCAACCGCACCAGCATATGGTCTCACAAGGGGTCTGAAGATCTCATCTCGGTACCTAATGGCAGTCAGGCTACCTCTGGCGAGCACATGGAGGGCTGTGCGGCCCTCCACAGAAATGCCACCCCACACCATTACTGACCCACTGCCAGACCGGTCATGCTGAAGGATGTTGTAGGCAGCGGATCGCTCTCCACGGCGCCTCCAGACTCTGTCACATCTGTCACATGTGCTCAGTGTGAACCTGCTTTCATCTGTGAAGATCACAGGGCGCCAGTGGCGAATTTGCCAATCCCGGTGTTCTCTGGCAAATGCCAAGCGTCCTGCACGGTGTTGGGCTGTGAGCACAACCCCCATCTGTGGACGTCGGGCCCTCATACCGTCCTCATGGAGTCGGTTTCTAACCGTTTGTGCAGACACATGCACATTTGTGGCCTGCTGGAGGTCATTCTGCAGGGCTCTGGCAGTGCTCCTCCTGTTCCTCCTTGCACAAAGGCGGAGGTAGCGGTCCTGCTGCTGGGTTGTTGCCCTCCTACAGCCTCCTCCACGTCTCCTGGTGTACTGGCCTGTCTCCTGGTAGCGCCTCCAGCCTCTGGACACTACGCTGACAGACACAGCAAACCTTCTTGCCACAGCTCGCATTGATGTGCCATCCTGGATGAGCTGCACTACCTGAGCCACTTGTGTGGGTTGTAGAGTCCGTCTCCTGCTACCACGAGTGTGAAAGCACCACCAACATTCAAGAGTGACCAAAACATGAGCCAGAAAGCAGAAAGGTACTGAGAAGTGGTCTGTGGTCCCACCTGCAGAACCACTCCTTTATTGAGTGCGTCTTGCTAATTGCCAATAATTTCCACCTGTTGTCTTTTCCATTTGCACAACAGCTGTGATCTTGATTGTCAATCAGTGTTGCTTCCTAAGTGGACAGTTTGATTTCATAGAAGTTTGATTTACTTGGAGTTATATTGAGTTGTTTCAGTGTTCCCTTTATTTTTTTGAGCAGTGTATGTTCATGTAAACACCTCAATAAGAAAACACTAGTCTGATTGAGGCCGTTCAGAATGCAATCTCTATCCAATTGATCGAGGTGGGTAATCCTGTAAACAATCTGTTAATAGAAGAATAATATCCATGTAAACGCCTGTATCCGATTACATTCCCTATCGGAAAGTTGAAGTCCGTTCTGTATGTGCGTCGCTTCATAGTGAGAGTTCATGACGTTCAACATGGCGGAGCAGAAACTGGTCTGCAGAGGAGTCGAAGTTCATGCTCTGATCTTTAAAAGACGCCGGTGGGACGGACGTCCAGCTCAGAACACGACGTCTTCCTCTCGGCCTTTTTTAATATGGACATGTGAAAACCCAACCACTGCTCGTCTCACACTGACTCGACTCACATGAGGCTCCTTGCCATGGCAACGTCTACACTAAGCGGTTCTCTACGCATGTGTGTATTTTTGGCTCTGATTACTTGTGGTGTGCATGTAAACAGAGATTGTCCGTCCTCATTGTCGAGTACACTGAGCATATAAACACCTCAGTCTTAATCTATAATCAGTGTGTTCAATCAGAACGGCAAAAATCTTTGTGTATAAACACAGACACTGCTACTGGTTGCCTGGCAGTTTTCTTCATGAAGTCCTTCTGTCAAAATATTTCAATGAAAAATCGCTTATCATTTGAATAAAGTTCCAACATACTTCATTGCCTTCTTCAGTCCACAGCTGCTCCCACAATCCCCCACGCGTCCCTCAAAATCTCAGTGATGCCGAGATAAATATTTTACCATCACACTGATTTATCAGTCCACTCAGGCTTTAGCAGGACCTTCAGTGTTTGTAAAGAAGCTGTTAACTGATGTCCTCTTTAGAGTTTGCAGCATGTTAATTTTAGAATAGCTAGTAAATAAGCACTGACGGCGTTTCTTTTGAAGATTGTATGTCTTTTTCCAGTCGGTGGGTAAATGTTCTAAAAATATTCTCCTATAAATGTAAGAAGTAACTGTATTCTGAATATGGCCTTCTCAAATTGTACCTCATGCTGAGTACAGATACTTAATTTCTGATAAATTCTCTTACATTCTAACTCGTGTGTTAAAACTGTGAAATTTTTGTGTTTTGTGGCTGAAAGATAGCTCTTTTGGAGTTTAAAGACATGGATGACAGCTCAACCTGCTTCAGGGTATATAATTAGGCACCTAAATCATGAGACATGCATCCAAGTGTTAGCATTATATATCAGGTTTTGGTTATTTGCTGCAACCAGACGTGAAAGGGCCATGACTTTGTCAGAACTCCAGGCTGTGGGATCTTGCTTGTGCACTGCCTTTTCCTTATAATTGACTCTTCAGGGAGTAGATCCTTGCAAGTGAGGGGGGGGGGTTAACAGTGGTCCTTGACCTGCTTTTTGGCCTGACCAAGCAAAGACCTGAGGTGGCGTGACGTGACCCCTGGTGCCCAGGCTCACGAAGGACGATCCATGTTACATCTAGTCAAAGCATGCGTGTTATGCTGTTCCATGCAAGATTATAAAGTATCATTGACATCCACAGCATTTTTCATCTCTTCACACTGGAAGTAATTTCATTTTCCAGGCTGTAAGCATTTCAGGTATCAGAATGCCAGTCGTGTAGGGCGATATTGTGGCTGATTTTCATAGATAACATTTTTCTACACTTTTCCTTGGTGCTTGGCAGTGAAAGGTTTCAAGGTTTTTGCCAGACTGTAGTTGGGTTCCAAAAAAGCAAGACTGCAGTTTAGGTGGGCTGCATTTCTAGACAGGCCCAGGGCCAGAACTAAATTGTGAGTAAGGCATCCAAAAAAACATGTAGGGGCCAAGGGGGATAATTGGGGATGAATCAGAAGAGCCACAATTATAGCAAATCACCTAACACTGGAGTCGCAACCGAAGTGTTAAGAAGAGCCATTTTGTCCTTTCAACAATGATCAAACCACCTTGGGAGCCACATTTTATGTCCATTATATCATTATGGCTGTAAATATGT
Source organism: Pygocentrus nattereri (assembly GCF_015220715.1). NCBI lineage: Eukaryota > Metazoa > Chordata > Actinopteri > Characiformes > Serrasalmidae > Pygocentrus > Pygocentrus nattereri. The sequence continues at coordinate 3,259,695 of NC_051236.1, read as the reverse complement.
CTCAGTATGTGCTAATGTTCTAGTATAGACTAAAAAATGTCAATTAAAATGCAGACTTACTTTTAGCTGTAGCTGCTTTTCTCACATCTCCAGCAGGAAACTTTTCAACAAAAGTAGAACGGTTTCTTGTAAAAAGGCTGAAGTCGCTTCTCATTCACCAGCTTTGTGTTAAAATTTTCCTGTTCCACCTTAAATGATGAATGCAACTGCGGTACCATTTAAGCTGGGACGGGAAAATTTGAACAAGAAGCTGGAGAATGAGAAACTTCAGCGTTGTGACTTTTTAAGTGTTTGACAGTTTCTTGTTTCAGATTTCCATCAGGAAACCAGGTGGAGGGATTATAAATGCAACTAAGTCCATTCGTCTCTAAATTATCGATGTTCATCAAATCTTTCTCTTTGCCTTTTCGTTTGCCACCAGCGAGGTGAAATTCTTGTCTGCATTGCTATGGTGACCAATGGTTTGCGTGCCACTCTTCAGGGTTAAAGGGTGAATCAGCAGTTCTACATTAACTCCAGCGTTTAAGACCATTTACTGTTAAACTGTGTTGAACGATCAGCTGAGCTTTAATTTACTGTAAAGGAAGATTATTTTATTATGACCTACAAATCTGATTCTGCCGTGGAACTGCATATTGCCGACCCCTAACCTAAAATCTAACCATTTAACCCTCTGATTACTAATTTAGAGTCAACTTTGTGGTTGTGCAGAGTGCAGGTACAGAGCCAATGAAATGCAGTTAGCATCTAACCAGAATCTCTGACTCCAAGCCTGCCTCTAGACTCCCACAGCATTGGAGAGGTTCTAGTCAGAAGGATCCTTAAAACCCAGCTGACAAATGCAGCCTAAGTTCTCATGAATGCAGTCTAGCCTTTGGAAAGTAGCTGCTGTCATTAGTCTCGCGGGGACAAATGTGATCTCATACTGAGACAACCATGAGCAATTTTGGGCTAACTGTTGGTGGGAACATAGACCTATTAGGGTGAGAACAAACTGAATGTGAACTTGTGAAGACAGAACTCACAACAGGGGGTGATGGTGTGCTTGTCAACATTATCAGACAGACAGCAAGCCTGTTGATAGTACATGGATGTAGCACAAGTTAGCAGGGCTGAAAACTCCAGTTAGGCATGTCGATGTTGGTCATGTGTGCAGGAAACATATACACTCACACACTTTATTAGGTACCTGTTCAATTGCTTGTTAACACAGATAGCTAATCAGCCAATCACACGGCCACAACTCAGTGCATTTAGGCCTGTAGAGGTGGTCAAGACAGCTTGCTGAAGTGCAGACCGAGCATCAGAGCGGGGAAGAAAGGGGATTTAAGGGGCTTTGAACGTGGCGTGGTTGTTGGTGCCAGACGGGCTGGTCTGAGTATTTCAGAAACTGCTGATCTACTGGGATTTTCACGCTCAACCATCTCTAGGGTTTACAGAGAACGGTCCGAAAAAGAGGAAATATCCAGTGAGCGGTCAGTTGTGTGGACGAAAACGCCTTGTTGATGTGAGAGGTCAGAGGAGAATGGGCAGACTGGTTCCAGATGATAGAAAGGCAGCAGGAACTCAAATAACCAACCAGAATCTCTGAGGAACGTTTCCAACACCTTGTTGAAAGTCTGACACGAAGAATTAAGGCAGTTCTGAAGGCAAAAGGGGGTCCAACCTTTTACTAGCAAGGATAATAAAGTGGCTGGTGAGTGTATTACACACAGCAAAAATGAATCTAACCTCTTACAAGGGAAACCTAGCTAATAGCTTTTGTTATTAACATCTGATGTTAAAGGAGAACAGACTAGAGGAATTCTGGGCCCAGTTTTCGAGGAGACATGCTCTTGTAAGCAGTAGGTTTCACCCCAATCCAGCACCATGAGTTTAAAACTAGTGTGCGACTGTTTCAAGTACAGATACAGTTCTTAAAACTGCAGCATGCCCAATTACACTACTGTATTGCTGAGAACCTGTGAGCGATAACTGCAGTTAAGAGTTAAAAACTTGGTGTAATGCAACAGACTCACACAGACGCATGCAGAGGAAAAAATACTAATGAGGCATTACTGGTTTGAGGAAGTTCAGAACTCGTTATCACAAAACAGTCCAATGTCAAAATCCAACACAGCACCAAACCAGAGAGAGATTCATTCCAAAGTCCAGAGGATCAGGCAGCAAAACAGAAATGGAAGAAAGAAGCCAAAAGTCAGTAGCTCTGAAAAAAGACACAGTACCCCACAAAGTACCTAAAGCCCGGGCTTATAAAGTTGGCTAAACAGACCACATGATGCCCAGAACAGGTGAACAAACTCAGTGATCAGGCGAAGTTGCTCTTGAGTAGGTTGTGCGTTGAAGAGAGAGGGTCATTTGATCTCCTGAGGGATTCTGGGACGTGCTGGAAGAATGTATGACACTTGGCTTAGAAAGTTATTAGCAAGTCCTGCCAATATTAAGAATAAACAGATTATAGAAAGTGACACTGATGGTAGATTTCTTGCTTTTTTGGCAGGACGGCAGGTCGGAGTTACTGAGGTGAAATCTCCACAGATCGGTGATGTACCAGAGATCAAAAAGCCAGCTCTGTTGCTGCGGCGAGGCTCAACTAAAGCTGTGCTTCCACTGGCAGTTGTTCTCATCGCAATCTGCCATGCCTGATTTCACTGGTCACAGCTGGTTGGTGCTTCTACATCGTTATGAAAGTGAAGGAACTATATTGATCAAATGTGGAACAGTAAACAATATATAAGTAAACTTATATAATGTCCCTAGCTATCTAGATACCTTAGCAAGTAACCTATGAGCTCTATATGGTTTACATTTTGCCTTCCCTCTTTAACCATGTGAACTACTTCCAAACATCTTCCCTCTAATCTTCACCATCAAGTTTGTGAAACCAGATATTTTCACGGTGCTAAACTCTCGTGGATTCAAAGAAGAGAATGAGAGCCGGTGTTTCGTGTCTCAAGCTTCTGAGAAAGTTTGTTTTGTTTGGGGTTTGTGATGAAGACCGGTCTACTCCCACCCCATTGGTTAAATGGGGTGGATTCATGGCCATGTGAAACACAATTGTTAAGGGTAGCAGCTCAAGTGCTCCTGGGTGTCTATCTGTACATGCACCTGACACCCCTCCGATAACAGCCCTGTCTGTAAACATGTACAGGAGAAAGAAGAAAAAGACAGACATTCTTAACTTTGCATTGAAGTCAATAGAACAATTTTTCGTTGTTCTGGTCATAATGACATTTCAGCACACTGTAAAAGGCATTTAAATTTTACATTTGTGGCATTTTGTTGACACTCTCATCCAGAGCGACTTACAATTTGATCATTTTTCACAGGTAGGTGAAGGTGGTTAGGAGTCTTGCCCAAGGACTCTTATTAGTATCGTGTAGGGTGTTTACCAAGGTGGGGCATTGAACCCCAGTCTACAGCATAAGGCAGAGGTGTTACCCATAAAAGACAGCTGGTACAGTAAAATGAAGCGAGAAGGTAGTAAAAGGTTGGACCCCCTTTTGCCTTCAGAACTGCCTTAATTCTTCATGGCAGACTTTCAACAAGGTGTTGGAAACATTCCTCAGAGATTCTGGTTGGTTATTTGAGTTCCTGTTGCCTTTCTATCATCTGGAACCAGTCTGCCCGTTCTCCTCTGACCTCTCACATCAACAAGGCATTTTCGTCCACACAACTGACCGCTCACTGGATGTTTCCTCTTTTTCGGACCATTCTCTGTAGACCCTAGAGATGGTTGTGTGTGAAAATCCCAGTAGATCAGCAGTTTCTGAAATACTCAGACCAGCCCGTCTGGCACCAACAACCACGCCACGTTCAAAGCCCCTTAAATCCCCTTTCTTCCCCGTTCTGATGCTCGGTCTGCACTTCAGCAAGTCGTCTTGACCACCTCTACAGGCCTAAATGCACTGAGTGGCCGTGTGATTGGCTGATTAGCTATTTGTGTTAACAAGCAAATGAACAGATGACCCTAATAAAGTGGCCGGTGAGTGTAATATCTTCTATACAGACAGTATGCATTATATAATACAGTATACACGGACAGAATATGAAGCCCTGTATTTCTGTGCAAAGACAGTAGATTTCTTGAAGTTACAAAAGTGCACAGAAATCTAGCAGCAGGTTATTTTACGAGGCATTATTAGCGAGCGCAGGGTGTTTGACAGCGAGACAATGTCAGAATGGCAATCGTACAGTTATAATTATCCATCAGGCTTTTGACTTCAGCCTGTTAAACATGTGCTTAGCTTGAAATGAAAACACTAATGGAGTCTGAATGCCTTGTTTACCTCCTGCTACACTATAAAGGAGGGTAATATGGAGGAACAGTTTGTGATCAAGGTCACTAATGACAGTTATGGCAGCTGTTTTGCTGCAGTGTTGCTCATAAGGATGCTCAGGGTGAGGAAGGTAGAAATTGATCTTATGTTCCAAACTCATTCAATATTTCTGCTGTACCTTAAGTCTCAGAGTTGGTGGAAGTTCTCTGTCAGCTCAAAAATCTCCCATCAATTCAGAAAAATCGCAGCGTTAGGGATTATTGAAGATCATATTGGGGTGTTTCTGCAGTATCAGGAACGATTAGGTCCTGCAAGTGGATTTTTGGATATATGCTCACATTTTTCTTCCATAACACTTCGCTTGAACCGGCTACATAACGCTGACATAACTGTGCCATGATAATGTCAATTTTATGTAACAGCGTTCAAGTAAAATGTTAGCAAAAAATGTATTGGAGTCATCAGACGAAAATGTCACTAAATGTAACAGTAAAATAGGTGTAATTTTGTAATTCAGTAACATTTTTATGCATCTCAAGGTTGAAATCAGATGCCCAAGTGTGGTACTTTCACCAAAAATACAAATATTGTGGGTGAAAGTGTAAATTTATGCATCTGATTAAAAAATAAATTGAAGTATTAAATTGAAACTTCATTATATGCATGTTATAGTAGTTCATCAGTTATTTATGTCATTTATTTCCTATAATGTTTCCAGATACAGTGTGCAAAAGTTTAAACACCCAATCAAATGACATTTTGTTGATATTCTAGTAAAATATAGTAAATCCATAGTAAATAGTAAACATTCCCTTTTATATATTAAAATAAATAAAATTGTGCATTAAAGTGTGCAGAAGTGTGTTCTGTGTACATATGACTGCATTTCCCACAATACTGACCAAATAAACTAAAATAAAGTGTTTTTCAAGGCCAAATAAACCTGCTTTCAAAAGAAATATGAGTTAGTCAAAGAGCTCATGGACAAAAAGTGTGGAAATCATACAGAAAAACACAAAGCAAATGACCTTTTCATATTAACACCTATTACATACTAAGGCTTATTGTGCAGTAACTACAGGGACTGTAGCAAATTGGCTGAGCTATTCTTAGATTATAGAAGTGTGTAATAAATCTTTGGGCCTGCTGGTGGGCCCTGGCCATTTGAACGGTTAACTATTTTCTGTATGCCATTAAGAAATGTGTTTGGAATTAATCTAAAGTAATTTAATAATCATGTTAAATTCAAATCAATTAGAAGTCAGTGACAAAGCCAATGTTATTGGCCAAGCTATTTACCATTTACACTCAAAAACTGTAAAAATAGTCTTTTTTTTTTAAAAGTAATATAAAAAAAGTGTCAAATAAAGACAAAGTCTGCAGTCTTTGTTTAAATTTGAGTAAATCTGTGTCACCATGTAATAAAAAGGTCTTTATATGAAAAGATCTGAATTTAATTTTTTTTTTTTGGTCTTATAACTTTCATTAAGCCCAGGATCAGAAGACAGTCAGGTGGATCTGATGTACTGACCAGAGACTTTTGCACAAACCTGTGAAGTTCATTCTAGCTCAAGTGTCATTAAAGCGAAAGGTGGACATGCCAAATACCAAAACGTCTGAAATTAATTAATTAATTATTTCATTTTTACTCCTGTTTTGCTTTGCTGCTGTTATGTTGTATGTCTATTGTTACAAGCTTGACATTGTAACAACGCAAAACCCTTTTGGGTGCCATATAGAACTCTTTTCAAAAAGGTTCTATATAAAACCATCTACCGCACATTCTACATCAATTCCTTTTTACATAAACCCATTTTGCTAAAGAACCCTTGAAGATCCATCCTGAAGAATCTAGCTGTGAAGCTGTGGGTCCTTCCCCAGTTACCATTTCACTCGGTCACTTTGTCAGTATTGTTATATCATATTACTGCTCTGGACAATAACACTAGCACTGAAATCACTTTAAAATGTACATATTCTTCACAGATTATCCCTGTCTCTATATTTTGTGTATATTTGATATATGTGTCCGCCTTCACACGCATCTGAACTTGAGTGACGTCCCATTCTTAATCCATAGGGTTTAATATGATGTTGGCCCACCCTTTGCAGCTATAACAGCTTCAGCTCTTCTGGGAAGGCTTTCCACAAGGGTTAGGAGTGTGTTTCTGGGAATTTTTGACCGTTCTTCCAGAAGCACATTTGTGAGGTCAGACACTGATGTTGGGCGAGAAGGCCTGGCTCACAATCTCTGCTCTAATTCATCCCAAGTTCTTCCACACCAAACACGCTCATCCACGTCTTTATGGACCTGCTTTGTGCACTGGTGCGCAGTCATGTTGGAACAGGAAGGGGCCGTCCCCAAACTGTTCCCACAAAGTTGGGAGCGTGAAACTGTCCAAAATCTCTTGGTGCTGAAGCTTTAAGAGCTCCTTTCACTGGAACTAAGGGGCCGAGCCCAACTCCTGAAAAACAACCACACACCATGATCCCCCCTCCACCAAACTTTACACTCGGCACAATGCAATCAGACAAGTACCGTCTACTGGCAACGGATTTCCAGACAGAGAAGCGTGATTGGTCACACCAGAGAACGTCTCCACTGCTCTAGAGTCCAGTGGCGGCGCTTTACACCACTACATTTTAACAGTCATGTCAAAGCTGTCACCAAATCAGCTTTCTATCACCTCAAAAACATCAATAAAATCAGAGATTTTCTGGCTAAAGCAGACCTGGAGAAACTCATCCACGCCTTTGTTTCTAGTAGGATTGATTACTGTAATGGGCTCCTAACTGGACTCCCAAAAAGACAATCAAACAGCTTCAGCTGATTCAAAACGCAGCTGCCAGAGTCTCAGTAGGAGTAAAAGAAGGGAGCACATCACTCCAATCCTTAAATCCCTACACTGGATACCAGTATGTTACAGGATAGACTTTAAGGTACTATTACTGGTCTATAAATGTCTTAATGGTGCAGGACCAGTATATTTATTAGATGTGCTCCAGCAATATGAGCCGGGCAGAACTCTCAGATCATCAGGAACTGGTCAGTTAGTGCAGCCTAAGGTAAAAACTAAACACGGAGAGGCGGCGTTTAGCTACGCTGCTCTGAAATGGAAGCAGTTGACAGAGAGCATCAGAAGAGCCCCAACACTCGACACCTTTAAATCCAGAATGAAAACCTTCATGTTTGAGCCTTTAGCTCAGTTAAATCCACTTTTATCCTGTAACGGCACTCTTATCCTCATTCATTTAACTTCTTTATATCTATTGTTTTAATCATGTTTCTTATTTTTATTCTAATTTTTTATCTCCTTCTTTTAAATTTGATTAACTTCTTTTAAATCTATTGTTTTAATTATGTTTTTTAAATTTTTTCATTTACATAAATTTTATTTTATTTACATTAATTACATTTTTCTGTATTTTTTCATTTGTAAAGCACTTTGAATGACCATTGTGTATGAAAGGTGCTATATAAATAAACTTGCCTTGCCTTACATTAGACGCTTTGTATGCGCTTGGTGATGTAAGGCTTGGATGCAGCTGCTCGGCCATGGAAACTCATTCCACAAAGCTCTCTACGCTGTTCTTAAGCTGATCTGAAGGCCACATGAAGTTTGGAGGTCTGTAGTGATTGACTCTGCAGAAAGTTGGTGACCTCTGCGCACGTGTCTGCTATTCAGGGAGAACCTTTCCCTCTCTGGCTCCAGGCTTTTAAATGGATAATAAGTGTTCCAGAGGTGTGAAGCTTCTCCAGTGCCTCGAGAACATGGAGGTGCCATCCTTTCTCTAACTGAAAATGTTTCCCCAGGCGTATCACATTGTCAACAGCACAAACTGTGATTGTTGTGAATGACGCCATGTCAGCCCTGTCACCTGATCTGCTATGAGGTTGATGGAAGGGGTGGAGCTGTATTTCATCCCCATTCATGACTGTAGCTTAGGCTGAAGGAATCAGTGATGAATGGCATGAGAAGCTGTCTAGAAGCTCTGCACGGTTTATTAAGATTTTTTTTCATGTCACAAGAGTTCAGAATTTGGCTCCTAATGAGGAAAAATAGCCGTGTTGAGCTCATTAAGGAAGAAGACAATCAGAGACATAGTCAGGAACAAGTGTGGATACAGTGCTATTAATAAACTGAAAATCTTTATCAGTACCTCCAGTGAATGTGCAAGGCAAAATAATATTCTGTATTGTACATCATTACCTTTAACCCATTAAAATCACAGACATTTTACATACTAAGGCTTTTTATTCAGCAACTACAGGTACTTCAGTGCAAACTGGCTGTGCAATAAAACTTTTGGCCTGCTGGCAGGTCCAGGCTGTATTAGGGGTAAACAACTGTTTTTACAACCTCATTTCCAAAAAAAATTGGATGGGGCAACGGAAGGCTGCTAAAGTTGTGTAATGCTAAAGAAAACACCTGGTGACAAATGGACAACAGGTCAGTAACATGATTGGGTACAAAATGAGCATCCCAGAGAGGCGGAGTCTTTCAGAAATAAAGATGAGGAGGGGTTCACCACTCTGTGAAAGACTGCACCATCAAATAGTGGAATATTTTAAGAATAAAATTTCTCAATGTAAAATAGCAAAGAACTTTTGCTTTTCATCATCTATAGTATAAAATATCATTAAAAGATTCTGTGAATCTGAAGAAATCTTTGTGTGCAAGGGACAAGGCTGAAAACCAGTATCTGCTGGCCATGATCTTTGGCCCCTCAGGCAGCACTGCGTTAAAAACAGACATGATCCTGTAGTGGAAATCACTGCATGGGCTCAGAAACACTTCTGAAAACCACTGACTGTGAACACAGTTCATCACTGCATCCACAAATGCTGTTAAACTCTAAAACACAAAGAAGGAACCAAATATAAACAGGATCCAGAAACGCTGCCACCTTCTCTGGGCCCGAGCTCATTTAAAATGGACTGAGGGGAAGTGGAAAAGTGTCCTGTGGTCCAACGAATCAACATTTGAAATTCTTTTTGGAAATCATGGACGCTGTGTCCTCCGAGCTGAAGACCACTCAGCTTGTTATTAGTGCACAGTTCAAATGTCAGTATTCATGATGGTTTAGGGGGGCATTAGTGCACATGGCATGGGTGATATGAAGGCTCCATTAATGCTGAACGATATATACATGTTTTGGCAACATCTGCTGCCATTCACCACATTCTGCATGTATTACAGCAGCACTGCTCCGTATTAAAAGATACAGAGATAAGATTCAGGTGCTAAACTGACCGGCCTGCAGTCCAGACCTGTCACCACTGAAAACATTCAGAGGTTATGCAATGAAAAATATAACAAATGAGACCCCGAAATGTTGAGCAGCGGAAATCATATGTTAAGCAAAAATGGGAAGAAATTTCACTTTTAAAACGACAGCAGTGTCTCCTCAGTT